>NW_013674364.1:0-4955 GCF_000517525.1 Limulus polyphemus | reverse complement strand
ATTGGAAACCAGATTTACAGAACACAATAAAAAACGTCCCATGTTTTCCTCCATTACAACTAAAAAATCATAGTATATCTATTAAAAGCACAGTAATTTTATACAAAGAACCAAACATAAACAAACGAAAAATCAAGGAATCCATCTTAATTGAACAAAACAACCCTACTCTAAACCAACACCCTGGGGGTGACAAGATATCTCTTCTAAGTCTTGCAACAGTATCCGGTCATGCGACCTCTCTGTTCTATACTGTATATATTATTACGATCTGCTTGTTTGTTAATTTCCGGTATAAATTCTTTCCGAGAACTGAGGAACTCCAGCAATACAAGTCCTTTCTTGATTAAACTAGTTTATTCTTTCTTAATACAACTTTTATTACACAGTAATTCCACTGTCAGTGCGTTTCTCGTCACTTTCAACTTAGCGACCTATATAATTCACGCTATAAATCACAGCGATTCACAATCTCGAAAACACACACTAGAGCGAAACTCTCTTCATTCAATCGCCGCAGGCTTCCTCTGCCAGGCTTATATACTAAAAAAGAGGGCGTCTCGAACAAACTCGGGCCTCCCCGATCATTCATGATCATTCGAGAAATTCATCACATGTCACCAGCGTCATGTGTCAGTGTAAACTACTTGTACCTGATGATGACAAAACCTTGTCGAAACGTTGTACATTTGTTGTTATGTTAAACTTATATTAAAGTTTCTTTCCAATACCCATTAAAGCCGTCTCCAACCATTATTAGTCTCAAAGTGGGTTTGTCGTCATCGAACATTAAGTATTGTTTTGTTTTCATTACTTTTAAAGGAGTTGAAGATATATATATATAATAGTTCTGTTCACGTGCCTAATTTATTGCCCCTGGATTTATACAGAATCACTGCAAACTATATACTTTTAATATATATTTTTTCTTACAGCAACTATTAACGCCGGGAACTCATACTAAGTACCTCCAATATTACTATTTCTATAGTGAAATGACACAAGCAGAACTGTACTTAAGGCTACGATGGTAAAAGAAACTGTTAACGTCATAACTAAGTATGTATAAAACATCATATCTGTCAGGTCTTGAAGATCCATCAAATTCCATTCTATGAACATAGTGAAGAATAAATTCTTTATGAAGTTTGAATTAAGTGGATCAGTAACCCTTGGAGACAGGAAAGGTGAATATAGACATATCTTATATTTGGTGTTGGAGTATGGAAGACGGGTGCGAAATGTAAGAGAACAGAAAAGGTGATAAATATAGACAGGTCTTAGATTTGGTGTTTGAGTATGGAAACTGGGTGCGAAATGTAAGAGAACAGAAAAGGTGATGAATATACACAGGTCTTATATGTGGTGTTGGAATATGGAATATGGTTGCGAAATGTAAGAGAACAGAAAAGGTGATGAAAATACACAGGTCTTATATTTGGTGTTAGAGTATGGAAACTGGGTGCGAAATGTAAGAGAACAGAAAAGGTGATGAATATACACAGGTCTTATATGTGGTGTTGGAATATGGAATATGGTTGCGAAATGTAAGAGAACAGAAAAGGTGATGAAAATAGACAGGTCTTATATTTGGTGTTTTTCCATACTCTCTGGGTGCGAAATGTAAGAGAACAGAAAAGGTGATGAAAATAGACAAACACCACATATAAGACCTTTCCATACTCTTGGTTACGAAATGTAAGAGAACAGAAAAGGTGATGAAAATAGACAGGTCTTATATTTGGTGTTAGAGTATGGAAGATGGGTGCGAAATGTAAGAGAACAGAAAAGGTAATGAATATAGACAGGTCTTATATTTGGTGTTAGAGTATGGAAGCTGGGTGCGAAGTGTAAGAGAGCATGAAATGTGATGGACATAGAAGCATCCTGAAAGTTCAAGATTTACATTTCCACGGTGAATGTAATCTCTGCGTGATTAGGTAAGAAAACTAATATATGATAGGTGTTTACAACATAACCGTACAGAACACTTGTTTTTTAACTCAGTTTTAGAACATTAGAGATTGGAAATGTTAACGAAAAAGACCAAGAAACAAAAACCATAATACTACCCATGTAAATGTCACAACAACCTGAATGAATAGGACACAAGACGTGCACCAGGCCAAGCACAGCAACAATACAAATTCTGATTATATTTATTTCTTTGTATTTTTACTGAATGAATGGTTCAGTCAGTGAATATGCATTAACCATATATTCGGGAGTCTATTGTATAGAATGTATTAGCTGTTTCGGCTATTGCAACATCAGGAACACTACACAAATCAATGCAATTCTTTTTTAAAGGTAAATTAGTTTTAAATCTTTTAAAAACACAGTTATTATTCTCATCAGATAGATCACTTCTTGCATACAAATGACGCTTCATCTGAAAATTAGTTTTTAGCGCTAAGCTAGTCATTATTAACTTGAAAAATTGTACTAAATTCGTGTTCAACCGAGTCTCAGAGTGAAGTACAAAGATGGAAGGTTTGTGATGTTTTCATAGAATACAAACGTTCTTGTTTAGTTTCAGGTTCGGAAAGATAGGTCATCCAAAAATGTTAGACTCCAATCACAAATGAGCAAGTAAACTTGGATACGGATGGGTGAGTACATTATATTGAAGTTATATTAAAACATTTTTGAACATATATATATATATATATAACAGCAACTCACGTGCCAACAGCATCAGGTATTAATTCTCGGTTGAACGGACTGTGCCAGAATTACTGTTTGAGATTATTTGATGTTCGTAGATAGTTTTTTTTTGCCATCGAAAACTGACTGTTTTTGGGAAAGGTATGTGACAGCCATCTCCGACTCAACATATTTATACATTAGAGTGATAAAGACGTGTTCAGATAGGATACTTAGATTTTCTAAGACAGGGATATCTCACGTGCGTAATGGCTTTGTAAACAAAATAATATTGATCAACTTGGATCATCAAGACCATCCAGAAAGAGAATTATAACAATCTATATCCCAACCACGTGCTCCGGGTAACAGTATGCAACATAATCAAAAAGAAACTCCATCTGGAGAAGCGACGTGTCTTCAGGGTACGCATGTTGCTATCCTGAAGTTTGTCTTTTCAGCCGTGGAATATCAAAAGAAACTGGTGAATGAAGTGGCTATCATATTATTCCATACGAAGATATACAGATCAAGTCGACACATCCAGCACTTCTAGATTTCTGTGTGATCAGGGCATTGAAACGGATGCTGGGAAGTCGCCATTTTAGTACACTAGGTGGCTTATGGAAAGCATGTGGGGTAGATTAGTGTGCTCTTTGACGTAACAGCCTTATAGCAGAGCTTTTTTTTTACAATAGGAACTACACTGAAGGACTATTGCCAAGAAGCACGGCTGTCAGGTAGAGTATGACTGGACATGTAGATATGCACAGTAAAAATATACTTTGTTCTTCATTGTAAACACTTTCGTAGTCTTACGTACATCTTTTAGTGGTTGACTGTCTTTAATATGATTGATACAGATCTCAACCAATGAAAGTAATAAAAAAATTTCAAGATCACTTACTGTTGTATCTGTTAAGTGCACAGAATTTCGTTTCGTGAATACATTGTAAACCATTATTAGAACAGTGTAATTCAAGGTAAAAAGATCATGAGCAAAAGTAGCCTTACACTGAATAACAGCATTGAAAACACAGTTGTAAACTTATGAAAAGTTGACACCAAAACATGGATAATTCTGACAATTTTCTTAATTACAAAATTGGACTATGAAAGAACGAACTCAGTTTGTTGTCAAAATAGGTCCACACTTAAAATATTAGATTGTACATCACTAAGCACGGTTGAGCTTAGTATGTAAGAATGGGTCGAGAAAAAAATGGCTACCGCATTCAATCTCTTGCTCTGTGATGATGCATAAAAACAACTGCTAAAGTTGATTATAACCTTATTTGAGCATCTAATTGCCATTATCGAGTGTTTCACAGCTTGTATAACAGTAACATTATTCTGTTCTTCTAGTGGGACAGCAGTAAGTCTACGAATCTACAATGCTAAAATCGGGGGCTAGATTCCACTCAGTGGACACCGCAGATAGCTTGATGTGGCTTTGCTATAAAACACACACACGCACTGTTCTTCTACTACGTGTATTTTTGTGGGAAAATTATAGAAAGGAAAACTACTACTTAGCAATGAGTTTAGTTTATATATCATTTTCATATTTCATAAATAACATATTTGTTTCTGGGCACTAGATGGCAGCACATATTGTTCTTATACAACGACCGTTTGTGACTTTTCATTGCATAAACATCATATCTGCCAACACAATTTCAGTAAAAATATAAAGAAATATAGAATAATCTAAATTAATATTCAAGGTATCAAAGAGATTAAGTATTTATGCAACTGACAGGTCTGTGTACATGTTATTGATGTTTGATTTTAAAACATCAGTTCCTTAAATGCAGTATATAGTAGTCTACTTTTCTTCAAATTTTCAGTGGGGCCAAGCCTTGCAGCTGTGTTTGTATATCTGGTATCTTACTTAATGGCTTAGGCCCTAGGATCTGTGTGACGTACTCCCTATTAATTGAGATGATCCAAGCATGTGGTGGAATCAATTGTATGTATGAGTTAGGAGGCGTCGGTTCTGTAAATATATTTATATTCTTAACATCGGTCAAGCTCTCCAGGGTACTTGTGTGGCCCATGAGGAACCATTCCAGCTTCAGTGGCCCCTAATGTAATCGAAAATTAGAGAAACTGATATGATATTAACAATATATATATCACCATTGAATTATAAAAATATAACAAATACTTATCAACATATTTCAATAAAATTATTAAAACCAGAGAGGAAAGAAGTAATAAAAAATGCTGAAAAATTAAGTATGATGTAGGGATGGCAATGCCAAAAAGTACAGAAACGAGGTAGGGATGAATACATAAAACCATAC
>NW_013674363.1:25219-26511 GCF_000517525.1 Limulus polyphemus | reverse complement strand
CCCTCTACTATGCAGGATGCAATAGCCAGAGCTCTTGAATTAGAATCCTACGTTAAGTCCAGCACAGAGGTACCAAGGTTGCTGGAAACTTCAACACAGGGAAGATGCCATGACAGGAAAGGCTGCTACCCAGAAAGGTTGTTGGAACTGTGGAGAGTAAGGACATATGAAGAAGAATACTATCAATAAGTCAGCTTCGGGGAAACCAGTAGTGGTTGGTATTGAGAGATGCCCACCAACCCCCATCGTCCCAACAGCTAAGTGTAAAATGGCAAGCACACATAGTGTCTATGTGACAGGAAAAGTGGATGGCCAAAAGTGTAACTTTGTCACAGATTCTGCATCTCATCAAACCCTCGTGAGTAGCCAGGTGCTGGATCACAAAGGAGTACCAGAGTACCAGAAGCCATACCAGAAGCTCTATGGTGTGACAGGACATTATGCAAGATTGTGGGACCAGTGTGGGTAACTGTTGAGCTCATGGGCATAAAGGACAGACACAAAGTATACTTGTCTGACATTGAAGACCCATGCATATTAGGGTTGGACTACTTTCTACCGAGGAAGTGTGTAGTTAACTTTGATAAAATGACGTTTGGGAACAACAAAGGCCAAATTCCGGAAAGTGTTGCTGCATCTGTTGATTTGCATGTCACAGCACTTAAGTCAACTACAATACCCCCTATGTCAGAGAAGATAATTTGGGGTAGAATAAAAGAACATCCCCAAGGAAGCCCGATGCTTGTGGAAGCAGTGGAAGACTCATCCAGGCCAGCGAACTTAAAGATTGGAAGGTCACTTGTGGCAGGTCATCAAGTAGTACCCATAACAGTGGCTAATTTCTCTAAATGTGAGCAGACACTCAAGGAAGTGACATTGTTGGGTGTGTGTCAGGAGGTAGAACTAGTTAATGTTAAGGCAAGAAATACAACCATAAAGAAAGGATATCCTCTCCCAGAATATTTAACTGACCTCTATAAGAAGATCATAGTCCATTTGACATCATCAGAGGCTCTTCAGGTTAGGGACCTTTTGGAGAATTATGGAGAAGTATTTTCAAAAAGAGATCATGACATTGGCTGCAGAGACCTTGTGGAGCACAAAATAAACACAGGCAATCACCGTCCAATAAAGATGCATCCGAAGAGAATAGCTCCAGCAAAGTGACAAGAGATGGAGAAGTTCATGCGTGGCCTAATTAAAGAAGGAATAGTCGTGAAATCAGATAGTCCCTGGTCAGCTCTCGTCCCGAAGAAGGATGGGACCCAACGTTGCTGTGTGGACTTCAGGGC
>NW_013674363.1:7410-25018 GCF_000517525.1 Limulus polyphemus | reverse complement strand
ATGTCATTTGCTCCAGAAAGAGGAGCTTTACTTAGGCCACATTGTAAGAGAGCATGGTGTGCGAACTGATCCTGACAAGGTGAAAGCAGTGCGTGATTGGCCAACACCAGACAATGTGGAAGGATTAAGAAGTTTCTTGGGACTCTATACCTATTACCGGAAGTTTGTGAAGAACTTTGCAACTATAGCTGTTCCACTAGATGATTTGACCAAAAAAGGCTAGAAGTTTGAATGGACAGTTTCTTGCCAGCATGCTTTCAAGATATTGAAAGAAAAATTGGCCTCAGCTCCACTTTTAAAGCTTCCAAATCCCTCACTGCCGTACATATTGGATTGTGATGGTGGTAATGTCGGAATTGGAGGAGTGTTGTCTCAGAAAGAGGGGTTGTGTAAATCATCTTCCAAGGGGTTTATATAAATGGTTTATTTGAGGGTTTGTGTAAATCATCTACTAGAGGGTTTCTGTAAACCATCATCTAGAGGGCTTGTGTAAATAATCTACCAGCGGGATAGTGTAAATAATCTACTAGAAGGTTTGTGTAAATCATTTATTAGAGGGTTTGTGTAAACCGTCATCCAGAGGGCTTGTGTAAATATTTAGTCATTAAAAACAGTGTGTTGGTGTTGTATAACTGTTATTTGGTAACAGTTATAACTGTATCCGGTCTTTAGACATTACAGAACAGTGTCATAGTGTTAAATAAAATAATAAAACAAGGATCAACGTTTTTTACTTGCACAAACATTTATTTGTAAAGTTAAAAGAAATTAAAAATATACAAGTTAAAAGAAACTTAAAACTCTAGGTGTTTCTGTGTAAATAATTACACCATCTTCAGGAGAATCCATCAAGAAGTACACATAACACTGCTTATAAACGTATTGAGTGTCATGGTGTGGTATTTCCGTTATTTGGTAAGGTTATAGCTGTATCCGGTTTTTAGTCATTACAGAACAGTGTTGTTGGATATACAAGACTGTTTAGTGTAAGTGTTATTATTTAGTTTATTTTCTGATTTAATATTTAATGATTGGTTAGGTTTTAAGACAGGAGTGTTGAAGATGGGTTGTTTTAAAAGGGTTAATACTAGCAGATTTTGTTGCGTAACTTTGTATGAGTCGCACGTTGTACTTTCAATTACATTGTTGTCTAGGCTTTACTGATATTGTTAACGTCACGTTGCTCGAATCTTCGGTATTTTTATTGTTACCTTATGTGGGTATTGTTAACTTTCAGCTCCGCTCGCGTAGTTTAGAGAAAGTTCGAGGCCTCATTGAACAACATACAAATATAGGCGACCAAGCAATCGCAAGTGAAGTTGAGTAAAGTAAAGTGAAGAAAAATATGCAGTTCAATCAGAAAATAACTTAGCGAAAGAAGACGTGAAGTTAGCCAGCGTGTGAGTGATTAGTCATAACGGGCGATATTTAACAGTTTCATAGTTTAATAGAGATAATGAGAATAATGTTTTGTTTTGTTTTGTCAAAGGTTGATCTAAGGTAATTGAACCCGTCTGTGTGGATTTTGACGAAAAGGAGACAATTATTTGAAGTTCAGAATACAACTGTAGTAACCCACGGGGTAGAGTAAGTGAATTATACATTGATTTGTATTCTGAGAAAAGAAGATAGAGAAGAATAGTTCATCTTGTCAATAGGATTCTAAAGTAATTGAATCAGCCTAAGAAGACTTTTGACAAGAAAAGAAAAATATTTAGAGTTTGAAAGACAACCGTGATATCCACGGTGTAAAGAATTTATGTT
Organism: Limulus polyphemus; assembly: GCF_000517525.1. NCBI lineage: Eukaryota > Metazoa > Arthropoda > Merostomata > Xiphosura > Limulidae > Limulus > Limulus polyphemus. Next base: position 23,254 of record NW_013674363.1, on the reverse strand, counting down.
CATAATTTGATTTGTCTTGAATATGTTATTTTAAAACAAGTGGAGTGTGTGCTATCTGTTTATTGTTGAAATTATCACCAGCAAGTCACAGACACCTACTGTAGAAGAATCCTTAGCCCATATACATAAGACACTCACAAGTGCTATATTGTTGTATCTCCAATTTTTGGTAACAGTTATAGCTGTATCTGGTCTTTAGTCATTAAAGAATAGTGTCATGGTGTTCTATCTCCGTTATTTGGTAACGGTTATAGCTGTATCCGGTTTTTAGTAATTACAGAACAGTGTTATAGTGTCGTATATCCGTTATTTGGTAACAGTTATAGCTGTATCCGGTTTTTAGTCATTACAGAACAGTGTCATAGTGTCGCATCTCCGTTATTTGGTAACAGTTATAGCTGTATCAGGTTGTTAGTCATTACAGAATAGTGTCATGGTGTCGTATCTCCGTGTTTTGGTAACGGTTATTACTGTTACGTCTCCGTTCGTTAGTTGATTTCCCGTAACTTCGTTCCGACGAAACTTCAGCGACACAAGTCCCCACTTAATAAAACTGGTTTATTCTTTCCGAATACAACTTTACCGATACACTTATTTCCAACAGTCGCGCTATAACAACGAACGTGCTCAACTTCAACAATACTATCTGACTGCAGTTCAATTACTCACTGCCAACACAAACATTGGCACGTCACGCCGTGACCATCTTATATATACCAGACCACCCCCCCCCCCCAATCAAGTAAATGCTAGAGCACTCCCGAAGGAACGGGATAGTTCTAGAAAGCAGGTGGCGTGACACTAGTCACGTGACCTCGCTGACGCAACATTACTATATCCAGTCTTTAGTCATTACAGAACAGTGTCATAGTGTTGTATCTGGTCTTTAGCTATTACAGAACAGTCAGCTTATACGTTATCATTCCATATATCATCTTACGTTTATTAATTTAATATCCCAAATCTTGAAAAAGCTAGAATTTGATATAATGACTTTCATTTACTAAATAAAGACATGTCAAACCTTTTGACAGTAATAAGAAAATGGCTACGATCAAGTTTACCTACATAGACACTGTTATTTGCTGTGTGGTTTTGAGAACCGTCTGGTACCACCATAACAATGGCTTATTCATGTAACCCTTGTTAAGTTCACTCTGTACCATGTCAAACCTAAAACAAGTGGTATTCTTTAGTTAAAACAGAGCTGGCTAGTTCGCTTATGCTATGAGAACCTTCTCGTGCCATTATAACAATAGTGTTTAGCAGCTAAACCTTGTTAGGTTTCACTCTGTACCTAACACACGCGGTGGTACTATTTAGTCAAAACAGAGCTGGCTACGTTGATTATGTTATGAGAACCGTCTCGTGCCGCCATGGGAACGGTTTAGTCAGCTAACCCTTGTTAGGTTTCACTCTGTACCATGTCAAACCTAACCCAAGCGGTACTAGCTGGCTAGGTTAATTATGCTATGAGAATCATATCTTACTACTATAGCAACGATTTAGTCAGCTAACCCTTATTAGTTTTCACACTGTACCTAACACAAGCGGTATTATTTAATTCAAACAGAGCTGGCCAGGTTGCTTACGCTATGAGAACCGTCTCGTGGCACTAGGAACGGTTTAGTCAACTAACCATTGTAAATATATATGTGTTTTCAGTCCGTTTCGCTTCACCGATTAGTAGCCTAAATTAACTTAGGTGTGTAAATAATATTTTGCATTAAGCCTCTACGTCACAGATTCTCTTTTCAATTTCATCTCTGGTGAAAAAGAAAAGAAATTTGTACATAACACAAACGGTACTATTTAGTTAAAACAGCGCTGGCTAGGTTGATTATGCTATGAGAATTGTCTCGTGCCACCATAACAACGGTTTAGTCAGCTAACCCTTGTTAGGTTCACCCTGTACCATGTCAAACCTAACACAAGCGGTATTATTTAGTTAAACAGAGCTGGCTAGGTTGTTCGTGTTTTTAATACTATAACTAAACATATGTCAACATTCAGCGAGTTTCTTTGTCGTCTTTTGGAACTTTAGATCAGTGAATAAGTGTATTGTTAACACTCAACGTTTCTGTCAAGTCGGCCATCTGTAAGCTATCATCTTATGCGATATAATACATTTACTGTGTAAATGAGCCAGCCAGTGTGGGTGAAGATAATTTACATTTTCTGATTAAGCGTAAGTCAACATAATGATACTATATCAATTATACAATACACGTTAGGAATAGGACTGTTTCGCTAAATAAATAGTTACCAGAAACTGATTTATTAAGCACCAACACAACTTACTCTCAAATCATAAAATAACAAAAAATATGCAAATAAAAAAAGGTCATACAGTGGCGTATTCCGTTTGTTTATTTCTGAGACAGAGTTGTGACAAATATGACCTTGGCTTTTAAAATCCATAGATGGCGCCAGAACGTTCCTGAACTATAACTTTACGTATATTTTGTATGTTTATCTATTTTACTCCGGTTAATTTTATTATCTCCTTTAACGCGTGGTTAAACCAATTTTTCCCGTTTATCAGTCCCAACATGGATTGTAAAATGTTTCGAAACACAAAACGTTGTTTTCTTCTTCGCATTCCTTTTAGTGAAAAAATCTCCAGCAAGCACAGCCTAAAATAGATTTCTGCTATTTCAAAAGCTGCAAGTTTACACCCTTGATTATTAATACGCTAGAAGTACTTGCCCGAAGAAGCGCCCTCTGCATTAGATGCACGAATCATGTATGTAAAATTCTAGTTTCATATGGAAAAGTAAACTGGGAGAATATTGTAAAAACAGGAACTATTGTTATCACTTAGTAAACTTCATTTCAACACGTTTACTTTGAATATGTAGCTAAACAGCGTAAAATTTACATACGTGATCGTGGCCAATGGACAAATGAGACATATTCTTTGTGGTTTGTGAAGTTGCTATTAAAACAGGCTAACCTTGAAAGAAAAGTTAATCTGCACAACTATTTCTAATAAACTCCGCTAGAGGAGGTCTCCTGGTTTACGGACTTACAACGCTATAATTTGGGGTTCGATTTCCCGTGGTGTACAGAGTGCAGACATCCCATTGTGTAACTTTACAGTAAGAAGACAACAGCAGTATTTACGTATTCGTTAGAGATCGCTTTGAATAATAATTACTTAAGAAACTTGTAGTTGGAAATACATGAACGTTAAGTCATTACACAATGTTAATAGTTTAGAAAACCTAAATATTCCCCCTTTTTTCCCCTATGTCAGCAGTATTTCCTTCACATGTTGAAATTAGATTAAATTAAGTTCAGTAATTACCATACTTACCACTAGATGTCTTTAAATGAGAAAAGTTCTGAGACACGTAAAACAAAACAAAAACCTATTTTAATCTTTGTGTCACCTCCCTACCTTTCAGTTATTGAAGAGGTTTAAACTAAAAATAATTATTGAATTACAGACATAGAGAATATTACGGGAGAGAGAGAATACATTCAGAGTAATACCCATGAGACTTCCCTCCCCCCACCACCAAGTCTATCTCATCTAGTTTTCAAAGCATACAAAACAAAAATGGCTTGCAACACCTTAGGTAAGCCAGCATTGGAAAAACCGAATCGACGAGGTACAGGTACGACCCTCACGTGTTGTTAAAAGCAAACAAATCCTCTTTGCCAGTCGCAAGTAAAAAACAAATGATATATTTTAATAAAAATTAACAAAATATTAAACATATTTTAGTATGCAGGGGTTCTGACCCCCTACCCTAGAGCCTTGGTTATGTTTTAAATTTTTACTTTAGTAAAGTGTTTTGATGGTGAAGTGGTGATAGAAAATAATGCTTGAAAACAGTAACGGTTTGGGTTATGTTACTTAGTATTATCTATGAAACAGTTCATTAGTTTCGTTTATCAAGGAAAATAAACGCTAAATTTGAGGTTTATTGGTCTTTATGGATTAGATGACAACTAGCCATAAAGAGATATATTTCGTTACGTAAAGATCTTTGGAAACAAATTTACTGGAAGAAAATACAAGTTGTATTGTAATTAACAGATGATTTAGATATAATATTCATGAAGAGCGCCATCTGTCTAGATAACATCAGTTACTGGAATTAAACTAGGAGAGTTAACGTGAACTGCACAACATTACTGAAGCCCTCCTTCTTCGGGTCGTAAGTTAGATTCACTTTCACACCCAGTACATGATAGAAGATAACTGAGTTACTATTTTGTAAAATAAGATGAAAATAATCAACATTATGTTATTTTTCCAATGAAGCCTAACTATTTAAGGTTACTGCAGTAAAACCCACCAACAGGTGGAGGGAAGGCTAATGTGGTACTTCAATATTCTTTTCAAGTTGTTAGTCCAAGTTCGTGACTTCTAATTTATATATTGATATTCCAAGGAAACGATTTTGTTTTTACACTTATAGTTTTGGGATATTTTAATTAATAAATTAATCCCTTGTGACCGTACCCAGCATTTATCAAAGCAGTCAAGTGATTATTAACATAACTATGTTAATTTTCTTTCATTAATCATATAATTCTGTCTTCAAAACCTGCAGACTAGAACAGGTGGTTATTTTGAGTCATGTGACGGTAATAAGTTTGGTTCAACAGCACATTTAGCGTTTAATTCAATAATTTAAAATATAACGTTTACTTATTTATTATGCTCTTTACGTGACGACCACCCCTTATCCAACGAAATAGAACATCCTTTTGATGTATCATTTAAAACGGATCGTGTTGCTGCCCCATCAAAGTAAAGCTTTCTTACGTTACACTTTCCAGATTGGAAATAAAAAGTTAACATTGAATGTCACCTATCAAACAGGCGTGTACAAAATGTTAAGGTTGACTGAAAGGACCGGATATTGCTCAATTTCATATTATAGTAGATTGAAGAAATCCGCTCAAGCATGAGATCATAGAAACAGCGTAAAAAACAAACTACATTCAAAGAGTGCGTGTTGCTCGGTTGCATAGAAAAAGTGATGTTCGAGAGATGTAAAGTGGTCTACAGCCCCGTTTATGACCAGATATAGGTATACAAAAAAAGGAATGACAGGAAGTAAACTAACATTAAACCGGAAGAACAATGTTCCCGGAAATTATTAGCGTTTTGTTAATTTCTTGTTTACAAAACGAAGCAGGTGGACTAAATTCAAATGTTATCTAAAAACACACACTTCCTCGGTTATCGTCAAATAAACGGCTTTTATATAAAAACTAGAGAAGAAAGAACACGATCTCAATTAGCACAGATGTCATGACCAACTTGCTCGGCTTTTCAGTTAGACACAGCGACATCTACAAAGGACCAAACAAAACAAAACCGTCATAGCAACAGAAGAGCATAGGCTTCTCACCACATTACAAACTGTGGAATTCCATTATGGCAATCTTGGCTTACAGGCCGGGCATGGCCCACTGGTTAACGTGCCGGACTGTGGTCGGACGGTCCATGGTTCGTGTTCCCTTAGCGCAAAATCGCGTTCAGCAGTTTATGGCCGTGAATGTGATATAAGAGTGACGTGCAACCTCCGCTACTCGATAAGAATAGTCCAAAACGTTGGTAATGGGTGCTGTTAATTAGTTGCCAGTTAGGGGTGACTGCCAAGCTTTGTGCGAATACCCGAAAGAAGAAAAAATAACTCATTAGACGATGTAGTTTGATAATTAAATACATTGAATTTTGCTATGAATTAAAACGCTTAGTGACCAAATAAAGAGATAAACAATATTGTTTAGTTATTTATCGATTTTTTGGTTGATGATACCAACGAAGTTTCGGTAGGGAATACAATTACAACAACTGTTTTAGCTCTACCCCGACAAACTTCTAAGTTTAAAAAAAGGTACAAAAAATACAATATTGATAATATTGCGGCATTTTATAAGGGATGGCCATTTTATTCCTCTGACTCATGTCACACTTGAGAGTTAAAAAAAAATAATTTCTGGAAAATCCTACTACTGTGTTTGTGTAAGGACATGTTTGCTTGACGTCCAAACAAACATTCAATGTATTTCACAGTTTGAGTGGGAGGTCAACAGTTCTAATCAACAAAGGTGTCTACATTCCTTCTACACTTCGATTTGTAGGCGTCTTTGGTCTTTCACCTAAATTCCCTCACTTACCAATCAGAAACGTTAATCAATAAGAGTGGAAGGTGGGAAAGGGATCTCATTGGATGAACGCTTCGCGTAGACAGATGTTTGCATCAAAAGAATTGGGAAATTAGTATGCGGTAAGGATGTAAAATAAAATGTCCACGTGACGATGAACGAGCTCTTCTGAGGGTGGGGAAGGTGCGCTGACTTTACAGGAGATGAGCATGGATGAACTGATAAAGACTTATTTGTCTAACGTCAAAAACGTGAGTTTTCTTCATTAAATAGCATAATAACACAAAACAGACACACTGATCACCTTGAGTACCGAAACGATAAGTTTGAGTGAGGAATCCCATGAAGTAACTCGTGTTTCACAAATGCCGTATAAAATTCTGAGTAAGGAACCCCTTACAATAACTTGTGTTTTCCACCAAAAATATTACTTATCTCACTATCAACATCTTAAAACCATTTCTGTTGGAGATGATACTCAGTCTTAAAAAATAATTATTTCTTGTGTTGATCTCAATCAACGTGTTTACCAACAGTGGTAAAAACTGGTTTTATTTCTTTTCATTTCGAACGTACACTTTTATCAGAACTTTAAGAGACAAAACATGCGTCAACTATGTTTTAGTCTGATAAATCCTTGTTCTTAACGTCAACTATGTTTTATTCTGATAAATCCTCGTTCTTAACGTCAACTATGTTTTATTCTGATAAATTCTCGTTCTTAACATCAACTGTGTTTTAGTCTGATAAATTCTCGTTCTCAACGTCAACTATGTTTTAGTCTGATAAATCCTCCTTCTTAACGTCAACTATGTTTTATTCTGATAAATCCTCGTTCTTAACGTTAACTTGTTTTAGTCTGATAAATTCTCGTTCTCAACGTCAACTATGTTTTAGTCTGATAAATCCTCCTTCTTAACGTCAACTGTGTTTTAGTCTGATAAATTCTCGTTCTCAACGTCAACTATGTTTTAGTCTGATAAATCCTCGTTCTTAACGTCAACTATGTTTTATTCTGATAAATCCTCGTTCTTAACGTTAACTGTGTTTTAGTCTGATAAATCCTCGTTCTTAACGATTTTGGCCTTTGGATATTATGAAAGGTTAAATCATTTCATTTAGATAATGCTAGAAATACTGATGGACAAACACATTTTTATAAACTGCTTGTGGGCCCACGACTTTGTGGGTTGCAGAATCCCACAAGAAGTAATGAAGTTTTATATTGTTGTTGGCTATGTTTATAATGAAGACATTTCTATATATGTGTATTTTGTTTAACCAGGTAAGGATTAGCGTTTATTTAAATAATGACTAGAACTTTCTTGAAAATTCATGAAACAATTTGAGCCATATACAAAGAGCGAGTTAGGCTAGATTGGATTATTGAATTTGTTAACCAGTTAATTATCACTATATAATTTAGTCAGATCGCTTGTTACTGCCATCTAGTTAGTTAGTTAGTTTGTTTGTGTTTGCGTTTTGACGAAGAAATAGAGATATTAAATTAACAAGTAAGTATAGTTTCTGTTTAGATAGTTTATTTGTGAAGTTAGGCCTATCGGTGAACGTTGGTTACACCGAACGTGGAACTTGTAGAAACGAAATGTTTTTGTTATCTTTAAGCGGACTGGAATTTTTACTGAATAATACAAGAGAACCGGCCAATAATAATAAATATTACTACACGGCGTGTTTAACATAGAAAATGAGTGATTTAAGTCAGTTCTTTACAGTGAGCGTAACACATAAAAGTATTCAATATAATGTAACTTATAAACCTCACCGGTAGGGAACAGTATAGAGACAAGTCAGTAATTTGAGGATTAAAAGGCTTGGAAAAGGTTGGCGAATTATTACTCACTAATACAGTCAGCTCGTGCCTGATTCGTTATTTTGTTAGGGTTGACTTAAACATTGAAGTAATGATAATTCTGTTTCGTCTGCTATCAAGGGTTCGGCGAAGTAAAAAGGACAGAAGAGGAAGAAATAACATAGCTCAAGAACTCCAACAAAACAAACACGGCAGTATTGTATGTATTATTCCAAAACATGTTTAATAATCATTACTTTGGGTTTTCCACGGTTCTATAAAGCTTGATGATTAAGCAACCGGAAAGACATACTGTTTCCTTCTTTCGAAGGATTTTTTTTTACTTTTAACACGTCCTTCAGGAACCAAGGGGTGTCTTTATACTACAATTTGTTGAATGTTAAAAGTAAGTTCAATCCGGAAACTCCCAAAGATGGTGGTTTTGGACGTATCTTTTCGAGACAAGTTTTCGTTTGTTAATTGATATTTTTAAGTGAAATACAAAATCCTCAAGTCTCCATACTAGCTAGTACTAAGTTCTACCCACTGAGAGTAAATTCAGTATATATTAATAAAGCCACATTCTCAGCATCATTAATTAAGCATTTGCCAACTTTTTATGCTTCTGCTATCACCTTTTTATGTTTAGCTTTCAATTGAGATACGAACGATTTTACCTGCGATTCGGTATGGAAGTTCGAAGCATCACGAAAGTCAGCAGTAGGATGAGCAGACAGCATAATATTGTACTCGGCTTGCTGCACATTATCTACCAAGATGGTTCTACACGGTTCCTGAATACCTCTACGTGTCATTTGGAGACTTCCATGTTTTTTTGTGCTTGGCCATTAAGCTCGTGATGCGTTGACGGATTTCAATCACCTTACCACTTCAAAGCACTTTTAGCAGCCACAACGTTAAAAGAATGCGAGAAATGCCCTCTTTTTAGCCAATAAAAATGTCCAAAAATTTCAGTTCAAGTTAAGAAAAACCAGATTGGGTGGTTTGTTTTTTCAACAAAAATCTCCCCCACTGGCTCGTGAAGGGCCTGTTAAAAACTACATTTTGCCTTTTTAAAATCAGAAGGAGATTTTCAACATATTCAAGACAATCTAAATGGAGAGTAAGTTTTATTTTTCGCCATATTTATCAACCGTTTAATGAAATTGTGAAGACGACTTCTAGTTCCTATATAACACAGGAAGGAGTCAGCACCACCATTGTTACTTATTTCATTACTCTACTGTGTTACGGAGACATCAACATAATGTTTATTGCCATATCAGAAAATGGTCTATAACACCAACGTCTTGTTTGTTTTTCATCTAAGCACTTTGGAACAGTAATCATACCGAATCAGTACTTTTATTTAAATCGGAAATGTCTTATTTTGCGAACCAGTCTATAAGTATAGCAATTACTTTATGCAACAACGAGAGATGATGACACTTAAAACTTTGTCCGATAGAGAGCGCAATGTTAGTAGGCATACACTTCTTCTACTTTAAATGTTGAAGTCTTTAAAATTAATGGAACAATATAAGAAATCACAACTGTCCATCTGTCCTATTTACATGTCTCGTTTTACGTTTCTTTCTTGGAAAATTCATTAAACACCTGAACCGATAGTACACAAAAAATACGACCAGTATCGTGCTTCTGTGAAAATGTTCACCATAGTACGTGAAAGAAAACGAACAGTATCGTGCTTCTGTGAAAATGTTCCCCATAGTACGTGAAAGAAAACGACCAGTATCGTGCTTCTGTGAAAATGTTCCCCATAGTACGTGAAAGAAAACGACCAGTATCGTGCTTCTGGTGAAAATGTTCCCCATAGTACGTGAAAGAATACGACCAGTATCGTGCTTCTGTGAAAATGTTCCCCAACCCGTAAGAATTTCAAACTTGCAAACATGCTGAGAGAGTGATTGCTCAATCCGAAGACATTTTGAGTTAGTATCATAAAGGTTGAAATAAGTAGATTATAGATGTATTTCTTGCACCAACTTCCCCTGAGGAAGCTGGTTGTATTTATTTAGGGTTGTGTAACCAACTTTCTCTAAGGAATTGGTTCTTTTTTTTAGGGTTTGTGACTTTGTTTGGTTTGTAATTAAGTACAAAGCTATACAATGGGCTATCTGTGCTCTGCCCACCACGGGTATCGAAACCCGGATTCTAGTGTTGAAAAGTCCGCAGACTTACCGCTGTACCACTGGGGCGCTAGGGTTTGTGACCAATTTTTCCTAAGAAAACTGGTTCTATTTCTTTAGGGTTGTGTGACCAACTTTCCATAGTAAACATGATAATACTGTTATCTGCTATAAGTATAATAAAAATAAAGTATGCATAATATTAGATATTTATCTTACAAAATGTGGAGAACGCAACAATAATAATAAAATGTAAAAAGTTGTCGTAAAACTGTAAGATTAAAATGTGGATAAAACAAAAGCTGAGAGTCTGTGTCATTGTGCACTACAATAACATCGAGACATTAGAATGAAAACACTTTAAGAACAATAAAATGGAACGAATGAATTTTCTTTGTTTTGTTGTTAAGCGCACAGCTACACAATAGACTAGCTAAACGATCGAAGAACCTGAAAAAACGATGAGGAACAACAAGATGTTGACTGGATATATTTTATATGTTGTAATGAACAGGAGTTTAAAAACAACGAACACAAAAACAGAAGAAAAGTTAACTTGAGTCCGCGTAGTTTTCCGTACGTACAATAGGTTAAACGACATTTAAGAAGTCCGTTTTTTAGTTTGAAAGACTGAAAATATTAATAACAACTTACTGAAAAATTATTATTTTATATATAAAAAAAACTATAACGCCATAAATAAAAAGTTAACATAAATGACTAAAATTAGATATGACCGCTAGAGGGCGAAGATTAGCGTGCTCAAGATTAAAAAAAACAACAAAAAACATTTGTTTGTTTTGAAATACGTAAAAATGTTTCGCCAGTTTATCTATTATGAACATTTCATGACACGACAAGATCAAAATTTAATTTAATTTATTATATTTACTTACATAAATATGTAATCATTCAAAAATTATTCATAATTATATATATAGATTATATTTGTTTCACAGTGCTTTTAATCATGTCAGAAAGAGAAAATAAACTATTTGGTGATCAATTAAAGGAAAAGGTGGTCTTACGTTACTTGATAAATAAAAATGAAATGACGTAAGTTGAAGTGTGCTGCGTAATTTGTTTTTTGATGTTCAACGTGAGCAGCCTTAACAATCTTTTATCACTAATGGATTCTTGAACTGCAAAGTACCCGAGAAATCAAACCCAATGAGAAGAGAGATTTAAAACGTTCGTGAATCAACCTACAGCCTCGTTAAAAACGGGAACACAACTCTAAAAAATATACGAGTATAACTGAGAACTTTCTGTTATACGTAAACAGTTTATAAGGAAGACATCAAACTCTCCGTGAAATAAACACATCATTTGAGTAACACTCAAAGCTTTCGTAACATAGAGGTACAACAGTTATCTGTCCAAAGTGAACGTTATAGTAAAAGAAACCGTCATTTGAAACAATAATAATATGTAAAATATTTTGAAACAACCAACTGTATATCAACGAAGTATTAACGTAACACGGTCCACGTGCCGGTGATAAGATCTGGTATGACGTCACCCTGTTTATGTAGTTGATTACCGTCATGCAACCGAAATACTAAGAATAAAAGATGGACTTAGTCCACTATATAACGATACACCGTTTCACTTTTTATAGAGATTTAGTACTTCCTGTCTCTACTACTTCGAGTGCAGTCACCATAACAACACGCAAGGAGAGAGGGCGCCGAAGAGTGGTCAGTAAGCCTACTTTTGCTACTGATAAGAGAATGACGTTGCTTTTTGTTTTTTGCTTGTTTCAGCGAAAGAACTTTCGAGGCTGCCCACCTAGATTTATAAAATATTAAAGTTTGCTTAATCTTGCTGTTGATACACATAAAGTGTCACTAGATGACACTGTTTACCATCAATCTGTCTAACTTGGTGTTTGGTAACAGTAATTTTTCACTAATTATTCTTACGTCGTTACTTATTTTTTTCAGTAATCAAGAATAATAAATGAGTGTACGATCAAAACAGTTCAGAAAGTCAAATACGACAAATGAGTTTAAGAAAACTTATCTATTTTTAATTACTGCTCAAGTTTTCTTTAAAGATTCTTAGTATAATCCTACCGTCAATAGACAGGTGTGTGTGCCTATTATATGGTGACGTTGTGGTCATTTATATATAGTAGAAACGACTGATATGAGTATTAAAAACTTTTATGATGAGCTAAGAAGGTCGAAACGTTGTTATTTGTTTTGTGTTTTAAATACCCACATCAGCCGTCTCTACTGTATGTAAATATTTACTTCAAGTGGATTCATCATGAACTTACTGTTCATTTCTAGAGCATTTTAAGTCCTCTTAGATACTACATTTAGGGAGAAAAACGTCAGTGAATTACGATTGAGGTTCTTTGTAATTTTATATATATATATATATCCTTTTGTTTTATATAGATTTCTACTTCAACTAATTAAAACAGTAAGTTGAATACTGTGCAAAAAATGAATTAAAGTTAACATTTATGAAAAGTTTCATTTTGGAAAGGATTTATCATTGTAGCCGAGAGAGGGCGCTTTAGGAAGCATGAAAATTACAGCGAAAGGCAGTTTGTGAGTCGGTCAAGGTCGTTGTTGCATGACATTGGTTTTGACGAAGTTTTGTATTAACGCACAAAATTTTTACCTGAAAAATGTTGCTTTATGTGTACAATTAGTACATATATAGTGGCTCGAAGCAGACTGTGCACGCGACAGATAAATATCTAAGTTTGATTTAAGGCCATAATGTTGGATGACCGATAAACGATTTCATCCAAAGTTAAAATATTATTTTCTTTTATCCTGGAATGTTAAATCAGCTGAAAGGTATTTCCTGAAGTTAAATTTATATTTCAAGTTTTCTTTAAAGTGATCCCAAAATGAGCTAGTCTGTGGACTTACAACACTAGAAACCCGGTTTCGAAACCCGTGGTGGGCAGAACACAGATAGCCCATTGTGTAGCTCTGTGCTTCACTACAAACAAACAAACCTACTTTAAGCTGATTTAATTGTAAATCTTAATATATTTTTTCTGGTGGGATTTTTCCCCACTATTATACAAAACTCTACGTCAACGTTCTCTAACTGTTAGAATTAGATTAAAATTTCATCTCTCTTGTACTTCTATAACCAGAGGTGTCGCTAGGTGCTTAAAAGATTCGGGGCTCGAGCCCATAGGCGCGGGAATTTTCGACGTTTTAGTATATATCGATCATGTTTTTCTGTTCTGATTTTTCAAGACATCAGCTGGTGATTCAGGTTAGCGACGCCTATGTCTATAACAAATGTTCACTTTCACATGTTTTAAATAATGCTTATATTTCCATTTTGTGCAGGTTCATTTATCTTTCATTTTAACCTACCAACATACAACATTGTGGTGTACTGATTTCCAATTATTCTATTTTGTTCATTATGATTGGTATTATATTTCAATTACTTTGTTGCGTATTTTTGGAGCAAATAGCGACACAATGAGCGTTTGGGACATGCCCTCCGCAGAAATCGAACCCTGGGTGTTAGTGCTATAAGCCCTCAAGCCGACTATTATACAAGAAGAACAGACCAATCAGAAAAGGGCATAGAAAGCAAACTCAAAGGGATTCGCTGGAAAGAAATAGTCGTAGTTTTCGTTTGGAAATTTTCTTGTTTACGTTGTTTTAGCAAAGTATAAACTGATATTCGTCATGTGTGAGTGAAATAATGCACTCTCTTGAACTGATTTAGTTTATGAATTATCTATATTTAGTACTATGCAACAATATATGTATTATTGCCTGGTCTGCTTTAGGTAAATATAACAGAAGTTCCGTTTTCTGTATTCTGTGACAATCACGTTTTGTCAACGTGGAAAGTGAATCAATCCTCTATTGAAGTAGTCACAATTATTTTCCATACAAGGGCACTTCATATGATGACCATAAAGTCAAGGGCCGGGCCTGAGGTTGTTAAGGAGCACACCAATCCCCAAAACAGTTTGGGTTACTTTGTAGTATCTGGCCATAGTGCGGGCCACGAAAAAGGCTTTCAAGGGCTTGATGTGGCCTGCGGGCCGCCTATTGTGGACCACGACTGTATGGTGTAAATTTAGTTTTATTGACATATACGCCAAAAACGTACCAGTCTTTCTAAAATATATGTGACTAGAGTTACGTGTTCACAACACTTGTAATAACTTGAAACGATGGTATAGGTGATAGTAACTAACCAATGTTACACGACACTTGTAATAAGTTGAAACTATGGTATAGAAACTAACCAGTGTTACATGTTCACAACATTGTAATAACTTGAAACTATGGTATAGGTGATAGTAACTAACCAATGTTACATGTTCACAACATTTGTAATAAGTTGAAAATATGGTATAGAAACTAACCAATGTTACATGTTCACAACATTGTAATAAGTTTAAACTATGGTATAGGTGATAGAAAGTAACCAAAGTTACATGTTAAAAACTCCTGTAATAAGATGAAACTATGGTATAGGTGATAGAAACTAACCAGTGTGACGTGTACATAACATTTGTAATAAGTTTAAACTATGATATGGGTGATGGAAACTAACCAATGTTACATGTTCACAACATTTGTAATAAGTTTAAACTATGGTATAGGTGATAGAAACTAACCAATGTTACATGTTTACAACATTGTAATAAGTTGAAACTATGGTATAGATCTGTTCTCTTACGTTGTTATCGAGCCGGTAACATCAATGAGTCAGTTCTATAGTTACAAAACCTGATGCCTGTTAGAAAGACAGAGGTTGACCAGATTGACATCCTTAGAAGCAACAAATCGGAAGTCATATTTAAAAAAACAAATTAAATAATGGGCATGTCGGCTCAAACCAGAGCTTTGAACAAAAGTAACAAGTAAAAAAAAGGTACATCTAAAGCTATAGAAAGGTGTATCACATACACATAAAAATTAACTTATATAACCACCATTCTTGCCGTCCGATGGAGTTATTAACTACAGATGTTATGTTTTTAAACAATGATTTAAAAGTGTATATTAGGATATTCAAATGAAAAGAGAGCACGAGTAGATTCGTTTTTGTAAATAAGTTGCTTGTCAAAACTTCAAAATTTTAAAAGTCAAAAAATATATATACAGACGTTTTTTTTTCTTTCTGTCATATCTGTTTTTATCCAGTATCTGTTAATCCCGTATCTTCACGGAGACTTTTTACCCCCCCCCCCGTCTCTTTCAATCACTCTACCACAGATTGAAGGTTAAATAACATATCCGAATGTACTCCGCCCTATACGGGAGCGGGAAGACGCAAACTTCATGTCACTCCTCAAGGTGTATTAATGATATATGTATCGCTCTCACACGAGGTACTTCGCGTGAGGAGACGATAGTCTGTCTTCCTTGGTATTAGAAAGATTCAGATAAAAAAAAGTCAGATAACACCTTTTTAAAATTCGTATTGATACTTTTTTCGTCATAGAAAAGAGAAAGAAGAAAAAAACCCGTCTAGTCTGACATATCCAAGAAATAAATAATCAGTTTCCATTTAACAAGAATTCAGTTATGTCAGCAATCCGATAAGAAATCACGAAACAAGTATACCTGCGGACAAAAAAATTCCACATACTTGAAGATGGATGTTAGCAAGTACTTTGTTGTTGTTGTTTTGTAGCTTGTCCTCAGGTGGTTAGGAAGATAGTTGATGCAACGTAGAAAGGAAGTAGTGGTCAGGAAGATAGTTGATGCAACGTAGAAAGGAAGTAGTGGTC
>NW_013674363.1:0-6642 GCF_000517525.1 Limulus polyphemus | reverse complement strand
AGTGATTAGGAAGATAGTTGATGCAACGTAGAAAGAAAGTAGTGATTAGGAAGATAGTTGATGCAACGTAGAAAGGCAGTAGTGATTAGGAAGATAGTTGATGCAACGTAGAAAGGAAGTAGTGGTCAGGAAGATAGTTGATGCAACGTAGAAAGGAAGTAGTGGTTAGGAAGATAGTTGATGCAACGTAGAGAGGAAGTAGTGGTAAAAATAATGACTTTTATTTTAATTAGAAATTGAGTCATTTCAAACAATTGGTGGTTGCTCGATAACAAGTTCAAGGATCATTCACGTCGAGGAGAAAGTGGACAATTACATTCCTGTGTAATTATTGAGGTTATTAGGTCAGGAAGACCACCATAATTATATGTAATACTAGTTCTTTGCCAGGTTTCGAAAGAAATGTTGTTAAAGTTAGGTTGTTAGAGGTTGAAAATTTACTGGAGAAGAAAGCGTCTCGCGACATGTTTTGCCATTCTTCATGGATGTGCACAAGAAGAGGTGGGCAAGCAGAGGCACGACTCACCTTTAATTCCATGCATATAGATTCAGTAATTATACTTCTGTTTATTTCTATGCATTTGACGTATGTGCGTGTTTTGATATGATTTATATACATATATAACTTATATATAACTTTTGCAAGATAAAAGATGAATCTGAAATGATGTTTTTACACGCCTTTGATTTTGAATCCAAAATGGACAAATTAAGACAAATGTAGATTATGTGATTCTTTTATGACAAATTTTAGCTCTGTTGATTTCTAATGCTTTGCCAGCTTTCAGTGTTTAAGACATAACGTTTAAATTGTTTTAATAAATATATATAAATAGAATTTCAGAGAATCTTTTGTTTCTCATCGTCCAACCCAACTGTCGAGTCCTGTACTATAAGTCTATTAGGCAATGGAAGGTGAAAGATAGATATCAAATACTATTTTTACACGCCTCTGATTTTCAATACTAAATGCACAAATGTTAGACCTATTAACATCATTGTTCAACCAAGAACACCATTGGTTCATACTATTTAATACTTCACATTTCACTGCCTACTGTATTATTATCTTGTTAGGCTTTACTATATTTACTAACCCAGATTACTAAGCCTACATTGTTTATTGCTAGGCCTACTTACTACCCTAGATTGTTAGGCCTACAGTCTATATATTATCCTCTATATCCTTATTACTGTGTTATATTTTATATCTTAATGCTCTTTTAAAGAATAAATATTTTATTCAATATTGGATATATTTTTTTGTTAACGATACTTACAGTGTTTCAACTCTAACTCCTTAATTGCCCCCACCCCCGGCATAAAGATGACTATTAAACCAATAAGCCTACATTTTATCAACTTTGTAAACTGACAATAGGCTAGACGTATTGTGAGATAGCGAATTCTATTTTTTTGGTTATGGTTTTGTTTATCAATAGTTTATTATTCCTTCTATCATTTAGCTTATCCATGAGTTTTTAGTTACATATTAAAACGCTGACTTACCTTCTAGGTGATCACGTTTATTTTGAGTAAATGTGTATGTATTATGAAACTGACACCAGCTTTCCTAGCGGTGACGTACAGATAATATTAATGTAGGAAAATATTATGTAAATTTATGATCATATGAGATGTACTCTCGTGACCTAAGCAGGGAATAAATACCCTGCCATAAGCTTCATAAACTGAGTCACAAGATAGTTAGTGAATTATTGCTGTTTGTCACTCGATATTGTTATTAATATAGAAATGTGATTTTGGAATATTGTGTTATTGTTTTCTTTTTGCTTTGTTTTTTATTTTGGAATTAGGTGTTTTTCTTCTTCTGGTTCTTTTTCCTAATTCCATTACTTGGAATAATTGATATTAATATTTATGTTTTATTGTTCATTAACATTATTATCAAATCTTTAACTGTGTTTTGGGGTAAGTGCTAAGTTTTAAACCAAGTGTTATTGCAGTTAATAAGTTTTCTTGTTTAACCCTGAATTGTAGCGGCGTGTTATTTTAGACCGTTACGCTATGAGCCTTGTATAAGATTTCCAATGCTATATCAATTAAGATATTACGCTGCTAATAGCTATGCTTACTATACCTATATTAACTACACAGCTTACTTTTACTTACGTTTCTAAATATAAAGCCTGTTTTATATTTATGGCACTAATTACTAAGGGTGTTTTCCACTTACACTCCTAACTGTTAAGCCTATTTTGATTTATGTACAAAACCATATTACTTACCCTGCTAATTAATCTCCATATCAGAAAAGTAAAACTACTCAATTTGACATAATTATTTTTGCACAATCTTTATATTTTTCAATAGCCTCCCAAAACATGATGTTATTAAACTGCACATAATAAAGAATATTATTGCCAAGTCAATAAACATTCCTGCATTGCTAGACGATCTGTTTGCTGTCCGTGACCTGTAGGTGGTGAGGAAACTGGTTCGCCATGATGATTGGTGCGACCCTGTCACGACTTATCGAGCCAAGTCACTGAATACTGAACTACCTGTAAGTCATATTTGTGACCCAAAACAGTACTACATATTTGGAACCTGAGAGAACATTTAGTGAACGTACTTCACGTGCTTGGAATGACTAACTTCTGACTCTCCCCAATAAGGTAGTTTATAAACATGTAAACTTGCAGAGTTGTTGTAAGAACATGTTAACTGAAGATTTTTTTCCTTGTAGAAGATAAAATATAGATCCAAAATGATATTTATCACACATCTCTGATTTAGAGCCGCAATGAACAAATTAAAAGGAATGTATAAACAATAACAACAAAAATCTGTAGTTAACTTTTATAACAATTATTGGCCTATTGGTCTTCCAATATTTTGCTGACTTTCAGTGTTTAAGTCCCCTGCTGGGACAGTGGTAAGTCTACGGATTTACAAAGCTAAAATCAATGGTTCGATTCCTCTCGGTAGACACAGCAGATAGCCCGATGTGGCTTTGCTATAAGAAAACACACGCTTCAGCGTTTAAACAATAACTTTTAAAGTATTTTTGTAAGGTTGTTCTTTCATTGGTGGGTTCTTTTAAATTATTTATTACACACCACTGAGTTCGAGCCACAATAGCGAAATTAAGAGGAATATCTTTTGTTGGCGGATTCTTTTAAATTATCTAGCGAAAATAATTCAATATTTCCTTGTTAGCATTTTTTTTACTGGTTTCTATACTTTATAACTTGTTGTGGGCATACAGTTACGTTATTTGCACAAAACTAACGTAAAAATAAACTTTACTTGCACAAAGTAACTTAGTAAGTGCGATAACTAACATAGATCCAAAAACGTAAACACACTTGGTAAGTGATCGAAGGAATCCATTGGCGGTTCCATCCTTGATGGTCTTCTGGAAGTAGTCTCGACAAGAACTCCAGGCTCCCCTTCTGGTTGAAGTTTCATTGAAAAATTCTTCTCTGACGTTACCCAGTTGGTCATTCTTTCACTGATGTACTTCCAAAGACGACCATGGTTCGTTCTCCTGTTCTATATTTTGTAGCAGATAGTATTCCACACTGGAGTTTCTAAACCATTGCAAAAAGAACTGAGGCTGGTTTAAACTTCGCATTTAATAGTTTATTTACCAGTGGTTTTATTCTGTCTCTTATTTTTCATAACTCAATGATGCCTCTTTCTTCCCTATTGATGTCTTTTTTTACCTCGTTCACATCCTTTTGTACATCTTCACTTTTCTCCTTTCATATTCTTCTGCATTTCATCAAACTTGTTATTGTAATCCCTCTGTACAACCCCTACAATTTCGTCAATCTTGTATTCAGTCAGATTGACTTTTGATTTTAATCCTTCTTTAAAATAGTAGGTTTCTTTCTTTTACCCCCCCCCCCTAAGTTCCAGTCACGTTTTTGTAACATTCTATCCCATTCATTCTGGTACTCTTGTAATTTTCTATGTCTTTCTTCTCATTTTCTCTCTTGTTTTTCTAATTTTTAGTCTGTTTTTTTTGTCTACTTTTAATTTTTATATATTTCTTCTCATTTTCTGTTGTTTTTTTTTCTTCATGTTCTTCTTTAAATGTTCTGTCTCTTTCAGTTTGTTCTTCTTTTCATTGTTTTATCATGTCTAACAGGTTTCATATCCCTGTTTGTGCCCTTGTGGTATTCTTGAACAAAAGCTGAAATTTAATCAAATCTATCGTCACGTTATCTCGGTCTGTACTATATATTATAAGATATAATCGATAGAGTGCACCACTCGTCACGTTACCTAGGTCTGTACTATATATTATAAGATATAATCGATAGAGTGCACCACTCGTCACATTACCTAGGTCTGAACTGTATTTTATAAGATATAATCGATAGAGTGCACCACTCGTCACGTTATCTAGGTCTGTACTATATGTTATAAGATATAATCGATAGAGTGCACCACTCGTCATGTTACTTAGATCTGTATTACATATTATAAGATATAATCGATAGAGTGCACCACTCGTCACGTTACGTAGGTTTGTACTATATATTATAAGATATAATCGATAGAGTGCACTACTCGTCACGTTATCTAGGTCTGTACTATATATTATAAGATATAATCGATAGAGTACACCACTCGTCACGTTATCTAGGTTTGTACTATATATTATAAGATATAATCGATAGAGTGCACCACTCGTCACGTTATCTAGGTCTGTACTATATGTTATAAGATATAATCGATAGAGTGCACCACTCGTCACGTTATCTAGGTCTGTACTATATTTTATAAGATATAATCGATAGAGTGCACCACTTGTCACGTTATCTAGGTCTGTACTATATATTATAAGATATAATCGATAGAGTACACCACTCGTCACGTTATCTAGGTCTGTACTATATTTTATAAGATATAATCGATAGAGTGTACCACTCGTCACGTTATCTAGGTCTGTACTATATTTATAAGATATAATCGATAGAGTGCACCACTCGTCACGTTACCTAGGTCTGAACTGTATTTTTAAGATATAATCGATAGAGTGTACCACTCGTCACGTTACATAGGTCTGTACTATATTTTATAAGATATAATCGATAGAGTGCACCACTAGTCACGTTATCTAGAGCTGAAACATTAGTGACCTATAGATAATGCGGTTTTTCAAGCAAACTCTTAGTAAACAGGGAGGTTTTATTGGTCCACCGTGATTGTTTTGTTTGTTGTTGAGTAGAAAGCTCCACAATGGGCTTGTTCTGGTCTTCCCACCCTGGTTTTAGCGTTATAAGCCCTCAGAATTACCAATGAACACAGAGGGTGAACTGTCGGACTGAATGAGTGTTGATGGAACTAATTAAAAATTGTTGTTTGTTTAAAATTCTGTAGTAAAGTACAATAAAATCAATTCTTAAAACTTTTGGCACTATTGTGGAGCATTTCAGTTTTCTTATATATCGAGAAGAACAAGTTTGGGACAAGTCTAACGACACAGGTTCAGGTATCTTACTATTAGTAGTGTTCTGATTACAGTCAACTGTCCTCTTAATCCTTTCGAAGAAGGTTGTTCCCACAGTTATGGGACAGTAAACGCTATGATTTTCGAACCGTCATCCATCACGGAATCAGTCCGATGTGACATCACAAATAGTAGGACGATTCTTCCACTAAAGTACGACGTAGGCGGACACGCATGTGACAGGCCTTTCAATCTTACTCAGATTGATTGAAGTCATTTTTCACTCTTAAGAGCAGGTAGGGTGTTCCAACCTTTCTAGCCACCTGACCCGATCTCTTCTTCAGGTAAAGCAATCTTAATGGACTGTGGCGAAACATAACCTGGACGCTTTTATCGAAGCGCAATAGGTCAAAGCGGTGTCAGCGTACGGTCACTTTTAATATGTTCGTGGGCTCCGCCTTGCTCGGGTACCGCTTGTCAAGACGCTTAGGCCCCCAACCAATGCATTGTAGGTACTGAGCGCGTGTTTCGAGCACGTGAAGTAAAACTCCACCCTAGCGGGGAGCACAGTGCAACTGGAACTCGTTTGTTAACAGCAACCATCGTGACGACAAAGTTGCAGGCTATCAATGATTTAGGGCTATCTTGAGACTAAAGACAGTTGGAGAAAGCTAATGAAAACAACTGTAGCAATAATGTCGGGAAGACCGGTCTTTGATTTACAGGTACCGAAAAGTTTATTACAGACAATAGTTACTTAGAGCTAATTATTGTTCCTTGGCTGCCGAGTTAAGGATGATGCTTTACTATTGGACACATTAACTTAGAAGTATCATCGTTTGTTAATTACAGCTTTACTTACTTCCAGAAACCGTTTTAATTCCGACAAAAATTAATTCTTTACATATAATATCAACAATTAAAAAAAATTCTATTTCGTGATTTTAAAAAAACTAACAGTACAAATGCCATCAAACATTTGTTTATGAAGCAAATTCTAAAAATCTTTGAAATAAACTTGAACACATGATAAACATGTACATCTTTTTAACAAACCTCTACACATAATAAACGTGTACATCTTTTTAACAAACTATACACATGATAAACATGTACATCTTTTTAACAGACCTCTACACATAATAAACTTGTACATCTTTTTAACAAACCTATACACATAATAAATTTGTACATCTTTTTAACAAACCTATACA
>NW_013674362.1:27706-30910 GCF_000517525.1 Limulus polyphemus | reverse complement strand
ATTCAGCTATCTTTATCTATTAGTCGTGTTTATTTCTGTATTGTTCTATATTGTTTTAACGTTGTCTGTTAATTCAGCTATCTTTATCTATTAGTCGTGTTTATTTCTGTATTGTTCTATATTGTTTTAACGTTGTCTGTTAATTCAGCTATCTTTCTCTATTAGTCGTGTTTATTTCTGTATTGTTCTATATAGTTTTAACGTTGTCTGTTAATTCAGCTATCTTTCTCTATTAGTCGTGTTTATTTCTGTATTGTTCTATATAGTTTTAACGTTGTCTGTTAATTCAGCTATCTTTCTCTATTAGCCGTGTTTATTTCTGTATTGTTCTATATAGTTTTAACGTTGTCTGTTAATTCAGCTATGTTTATCTATTAGTCGTGTTTGTTTCTGTATTGTTCTATATAGTTTTAACGTTGTCTGTTAATTCAGCTATCTTTATCTATTAGTCGTGTTTATTTCTGTATTGTTCTATATAGTTTTAACGTTGTCTATTAATTCAGCTATCTTTATCTATTAGTCGTGTTTATTTCTGTATTGTTCTATATTGTTTATGATTATGTAAAACGATTTTCGTTGATATATTTCAGTAATAATAAATATAATACCGTCATGTATACCATATGGTTAATTAACAGAAGTAAAAGGATGCTCCATCTTGTTTTCCGTTTTTATAAATTTCAATTTTTGTTGTTGTTGTTTCAATTACTTATTGTTGTAAGATATTTTCTTAAAGTTAATTGTTGGGGCGGAGTTCCGGCAAGTTCATCGTAAGATTACTGGTATTGTAAGAATAATCTTTCAATCAAATCTAATCCCTAAACGGATATAATCTCGTCATACTTCAGTATCATTGTGATTATGTAAGATAAAGAAACTCGCCGGATGGTTGCTTTCTCAAAAGCATCTGCTGACAAAATACCAAATACATTATGATAATTTTAAAGCCTCTTCCTCTACCATTTGTGGAAAACTTAGAAAGAAAGTCTCTATAATCCCTCGTGTTATTGGAGTGTTATATAACAACACCGTATTTTATCATTTGTTCTGTGTTATAACTGTATGGAATAATCACATTTAGCCTTTTCAAGAATACTTACTTTGTTTGTTTGTTATGCACAAACTAAACAATAGGCTTATCTGTGCTGTGGCCAACGTGGATATCATACTCGATCTTTAGCCTTCAGACTTTCCGCTGAGACACTAGGGGGCGCATTGTTTGAAATGAAAACATGACTAAGAGATTGTGTCACGGTAATAGCAAATTTGTAGAAGTGAATTTTACGAAAACGCTCTCTAAAACAATCAACAATAAGTCCTTGTTCCTTCGGGTTCGGTTTCTAAAACCATCAACAATAAGTCCTTGTTCCTTCGGGTTCGGTTTCTAAAACCATCAATACTAATACCTTGTTCCTTCGGGTTCGGTTTCTTAAACCATCAATACTAATACCTTGTTCCTTCGGGTTCGGTTTCTAAAACCATCAACAATAATACCTTGTTCCTTCGGTTTCAGTTTCTAAAAACCATCAACAATAATTTTGTTTTTTCGGGTTCGGTTTCTAAAACTGTAAACAAGAATTCTGTAATAAGAAAACATTTAAAATGACCAAATGAAACACGTTACGAGGAATGTGACGTCTCTTCCAGAATTAACTCCCGAATTTCAAAATCACGACCTTCGATCAAACTATTACCTCAACGGACTCCAACTGTACATAGTTATATTTTGTACAAGCATATGTTATTACCTCAAAGGACTCCAACTGTACATAGTTATATTTTGTACAAGCATATGTTATTACCTCAACGGACTCCAACTGTACATTGTTATATTTTGTTCAAGCATATTTTATTACCTCAACGGACTCCAACTGTACATAGTTATATTTTGTACAAGCATATGTTAGACACATTAATAAATAAGAATTAATCCTCGTATTATCAAATTACCATAATACAAACATTGAAAGAAACCTTGTTAGACATGTCCCGTGTTTTCAGTGCTTGTAATATAGAAGAATTTAGTTTACAGTTTGAAAACACGAGACATGTCCAACAATAAGGTTCATTTCAAACTCTAAATACTTTCATATTTCAAACATTGAAATGAACCTTATTGTTGGACATGTCCAGTGTTTTCAGTGTTTGTAATATAGAAGAATTTAGTTTACAGTTTGAAAACACGAGACATGTCCAACAATAAGGTTCATTTCAAACTCTAAATACTTTCGTATTTCAAACACTGAAATGAACCTTATTGTTGGACATGTCCAGTGTTTTCGTATTAGAACGTTGTAGGTTTATAAACACTAGATGAGATTTCGCCAGTTCTTGTAAATGATAATCAAGTTAAGTGAAGTTCAATAAAAAAAGTTTAGTAAAATTAAATAACAACTTGGTGTTAAAATAAATCTATATTGCTGTGTTAATAAAATCACAAACCTGCTTCCGAGGTGCATTGACTTAAAGAAAATTGATAAAAATTATAGTTCGACAAATTAATCAAGTTCACATCATAACAGTTATTGTTCAAGCAACTGATGAAAGTTCACACCATAACAGTTATTGTTCAAACAACTAAAGAAAGTTCACACCATAACAGTTATTGTTCAAACAACTGATGAAAGTTCACACCATAAAAGTTATTGTTCAAGCAACTTATGAAAGTTCACACCATAACAGTTATTGTTCAAGCAACTGATGAAAGTTCACACCATAACAGTTATTGTTCAAACAACTGATGAAAGTTTACATCATAACAGTTATTGTTCAAGCAAATGATGAAAGTTCACACCATAACAGTTATTGTTCAAGCAACTAATGAAAATTCACACCATAACAATGATTTTTCCAGCAACTAATCAAAGTTCACACAATAACAGTTATTGTTCAAGCAACTGATGAAAGTTCACACCATAACAGTTATTGTTCAAGCAACTGATGAAAGTTCACACCATAACAGTTATTGTTCAAGCAACTGATGAAAGTTCACACCATAACAGTTATTGTTCAAGCAACTGATGATAACCTATACACCTGGAAAAAAGTTAAGCACCCCGAAATATTTTTCAGGATTGCTTATTGAAAATAAGGTTTAATTTTCATGATGTTGAGCAATGTTCATAATTTAAAACATAATTAAAAGGATGTGAGCGTTCAGATGTGACATTTAAATCAGGCGCGTTTTTTTCCCCCACGTGCAAC
>NW_013674362.1:14709-26708 GCF_000517525.1 Limulus polyphemus | reverse complement strand
TGATGTCATGTTATGTATATTAAAAACTGGTATTTTACGGCGATAATCTTGTTTTCTTGTGCCCAATAATGCATAATTTCATTTGATAAACACGTTTAGATTGAATGGTAATTTATAATCAGTCACAAGAACGTCGAATCTGAATCACTTGAAAAAAACACGGGGGTGCTTAACTTTTTTCCAGGTGTATATGTCTGTTTTATTGAAATCTATTTGATGAGCCATGGTATTGTGCGAAAGGTCTCGTTGGCACAGTTTGTATCAGATATGGTGTGACTGATATATTACTAACAATTTCTTTAGTAACAAAATTAAGTTTGAAACAAAAAAGGTGAAAAATATAATATTTCGATAAAACCAATGGTTAAAATCCTGTCATATTTTCAACTTAAACTAGTGTTTTCTTCAGTGGTTACTTTAATTATGAATCATTATACATGATTAAACATGTTTACGATAGTAACATGATAATCTGATGGTACCCTTGTACTAAGTCTTACGTTAACATGATTTTTGTCTCCAGGGCTCCGCCATGACTAGTGAAAACGTATTGAAATTTATTATTGGGTTTGGCTATAATTTCACTATCTTTCCAATGTAAAGTACGATTTCGTGCTAGAATTTGACGAATAAGACCATAGGCCTATAAAAATCGACAGAATTTAATATCATTTAACTCGTGTATTTAATGTTAGGCCTGTTCCACCAGAACAGATATCACGACGTGTTTCATAGAGGATTTTTATATACACAACCGAGTCCGTTTTTAGGATGTTTTGTATGTGGTGTAGATAAACTGTTGTAGCATTAATTATATTTAAATGTCTTTTAACCTGTTCACATACTTCAACATAAAGGAGTTACATTAAAACACTCTGCTTCTGCTTGTTATTTTCTTTTATTCAATACCTACTGTTTTCTCAAGACTTATCATATGCTTTTTTTTCTTTAACACGATATAATTCATTTTAATAAAGATTGAGATCTTTTCAGTACACTTAACCATCATAGCATTATGGAAAGTGGGGATTACAATGAAGGTATTTATATATATTGAGGTGTCTGACATAAACTAATAATTGAAAGTTGTGTGTAACATATCTACGAATCAAAGTCTCCTTCGGATTATTTTCCTGCTTTGATTCTTTACATTGTTGAGGTTATTTCCCGAGTACTGAAAAGCCATGTTAGAATGATGTTTTATAGTATTGAATAGCCATGTTAGACTGATGTTTTATAGTATTGAATATCAATGGTAGAATGATGTATTATAGTATTGACTAGCCATGTAAGAATGATGTTTTTACAGTATTGAATAGCCATGTTAGAATGATGTTTTATAATATTGAATAGCCATGTTAGAATGATGTTTTACAGTATTGATGATAGCCATCTTAGAATGATGTTTTATAGTATTGAATAGCCATATTAGAATGATGTTTTACAGTATTGAATAGCAATGGTAGAATGATGTATTATAGTATTGACTAGCCATGTTAGATGATGTTTTATAATATTGAATAGCCATGCATGGCTATTCAATACTGTAAAACATCATTCTAACATGGCTATTCAATACTGTAAAACATCATTCTACCATTGATATTCAATACTATAAAACATCATTCTTCCATTGATATTCAATACTATAAAACATCATTCTACCATTGATATTCAATACTATAAAACATCATTCTACCATTGATATTCAATACTATAAAACATCATTCTACCATTGATATTCAATACTATAAAACATCATTCTACCATTGATATTCAATACTATAAAACATCATTCTAACAATACTATAAAACATCATTCTAACATGGCTATTTAATACTGTAAAACATCATTCTAACATGGCTATTCAATACTATAAAAAATAACCATGTTAGAATGATGTTTTACAGTATTGAATATCAATGGTAGAATGATGTTTTACAGTATTGAATAGCCATGCTATAAAACATCATTCTAATATTGAATAGTCATGTTAGAATGATGTTTTATAGTATTAAATAGTCATGTTAGAATGATGTTTTATAGTATTGAATAGCCATGTTAGAATGATGTTTTATATATGTTAAAGTCTTGAATAGCCATGTTAGAATGATGTTTTATGTATGTTAAAGTCTTGAATAGCCACGTTAGAATGAGGTTTTATAGTATTGAATAGCCATGTTAGAATGATCCTTTATAGTATTGAATAGCCATGTTAGAATGATGTTTTATAGTATTGAATAACCATGTTAGAATGATGTTTTACAGTATTGAATATCAATGGTAGAATGATGTTTTATAGTATTCAATAGCCATGTTAGAATGATGTTTTATAGTATTGAATAGCCATGTTAGAATGATGTTTTATGTATGTTAAAGTCTTGAATAGCCATGTTAGAATGATGTTTTATCTATGTCAAAGTCTTGAATGCTACTTACAGTTGGATACCGTTTACAGCACTTCCGAAAAGCCCAAGCATCCCAAGGAATTCTACTTGGTTGAAGGTTTTGATGGCAAACTCTTCTGCAACGTTAGATACACCATAGAGGGCAGCACCAGTGAGACAAAGCATGTCTCCTAATAACCTGTTGCTAGCTGAAAAATAAACATACTCAAATTTCATAATTAATTCAGTAACACACTCTCACTAGTGGCTTCAGAGAAACTCAGAATCTTTTATGAAAACACCCTTCAATTTCTAAAGATGAAAACATGTTCTTATTATCATTTCTTGACACTGCCAGATACGTTTATAATCTGCTCATTATCAGATAATGTTACTGTTTATATTCACCTCTCTCCTCTGACACTTAAAGCTATTTCTCGTTCTTCATCTTTGCCATCTAAACATCGTGTACGCTTGCTCCAGTCTTTATACCCCACTTGACTGCTTTTGGCAATATCAAGTTTGAAAAACTTTATACCGGCCCTCTATGCAAGTACTGTATGTCGAAAATATAATCAATTTTTCTCGACAAAGCACTGGGAGTTATGTTTTGTGGTTAATATTTTCTTTTAAAGCATTTTGACTAGTAGTTTGATGTTTTGTTGTTGTTTGTTTCTTTGTTTTTTCCTGTTGCCGATATTTCGTTGGTTTTGAGGTTCAAAAAATGCGGGTATGAATTCCCGTGTAACGGTTTCTGGCAAGGGGATTAACCAAACATCTTCTATTCCTCCTTTGTTGGCTGGTGGTAGTCGGTGGTCGGGGAGGGGGTCCACTCTTGGTGGAGTCTGTCCGTGATTTGATTCGGGATGAGTTGGCTTTTCATCATGAACCTGAATATACTGGGGATAATTTAGACACCGTTTTCTGCTCGTCTGTCACTACAGCTGTCTCTACTGAGGGCTTATCTGATCGGCCACCTTCTGCCTTTTTTCTGCAGTTAATTACACGAGTTTGTGAAAATTTGGAGATTCACCCATTGAATTTGAGTCTTCCCTGCCTTGTTGTCAGATAGATCTCGGGGGATTACTTAATTCTTCCTCTTTCCCTTGATATTGCCGTGTACGCTGGGATGTTTGCATACAGCCTCCCCGTTTCACCATGGAATTTTTCTTCAACTTCATTGGCACTTCACATCTTATCTTTGGATGATCAAGTATGATGTTCCTGACGCCTCCCTTCACATCCCAATAGCAGAGTATTTTCGTTGATTTCCACATTCTTTGTACGAGGACCAGATGTAGCAGTTCCAAGCTCTCCAGTTTGGACTTGCTTCAGCAGCATATGTTTTCTGTCGAGTAGTATTGCCTTTTGGCAGCATCTTTATTTTCTGGAAGATTGACTTTTGGCACCAATCTGTCACTTTGCCACACTACATCCACAGATTCTCCTTTCCGACGCCAGGAGGGCGGACTTCATATCAGGTTGGAAAAATCAATTATCTAACCAACTACATACATGGCCCATCTTGGAGTGTTGTTCAATGCACTTTGAGTCGAGCTCAACCTTCTCTCTTCAGACTTCACGATAGGGAAGGGTTTGTCATGCATTTGCTTATTTCATCTTCTCCCACTGCATGGATGGTTCTGTGCTTTGGGGATTTGGGCTTCCCTAGAATCCACCATACCATTGGATCAGGCTCATATGAGATCCCTTCTGTGGTCATTTCGCGGCCAGTGGCTCATACATCCTGATCCTTTGAATCATACAGTCTCTGTGCTCGAACAATTTGCAGATCTCAAGTGGTGGCTAGACACGAATATCAGGGTCTGGATACCACCTCCTCATGTGGAAATCCATCTCTTCATGGATGGGTGGCTTTTTCTGAGGTAGGCATTGCAGGGTATTTGGACCGACTACAAATCTAGCCTACATATCAATGTTTTTGAACTTCTTGCAGTAGATCTAGCGATGATTCCAGGTCTTCCTCTCTTGCATCACAAAATGTTCATGATTCATTCTGACCAGTCCACAGTGATTTCATATCCTTCTCATCAGGGAAGTTCTCATTCTTGAGGTTTTGGATTTCGGGCTTTGGATCTTCTTTTTCGGCTCATTCCAATGACATCCATCTTTTGGCCTGTCATGTGCCAGGGGTTATGATTTTGATAACAGATCACCTTTCTAGACCCCATCAGATTCTTTCACCAGCATAGATGCTCCATCAGGTGGTCGTTCAATAGAGTTGTTATTAGTTCGGTTATCCAATGATAGACACCTTTGCAACCCATTGTAATGTTACCTTACAGTTCTGGTCTCCAATTCCACATCCACGAGCTCTGTCGACAGATGCTTTCAGTCAAGACTGAACAGGATTCCATTCGTATGCCTTTCCTTCTATTCATCTCTTACCCCGACTCTTGTCTATGATTCATTTCACCCCATGTTGGGTTCTCTTGTCAGCACCTTTTTTGGCCTGTTCAGACATGGTTTCCTCTTCTTCAGTTGCTCCAGGAATGTTTACCACTGCCTCTTCATTCATCCTTGTTGAGACAACTTCAGTCCAACATTCAACACCTGGATGTTTAACGACTCCAGCTTCATGCATGGAAGTTATGCAGTCCTTTGCCAGACAACAGGGGTTTAAATTCTACAGTTTCCGTTTTTTTTTACTATATCCTCCATCAACCTACTATGGCAATCTATCGATGGAAATTGACTATATATTGTCAGTGGTGTCTTCGGTGAGCCTTTAACCCACTTCATCCAACAATCTCCATAGTTAAGTTTGTGAAAGGTTTGGCTTCTACCTTGCATTATATACAACATCCTTCGCTGCTTCCTTTCACTCTTCTACGTATACTAAGGTTTTTGACTCCTGTGCTATCTCATTTTCAGATCCTTTCATATTCTTCATCCCAAACGACCGTTTTAATTGCCTAATTGGGACTTTAGAATTGTTTTTTTTTTCATGTGTTATCACTTTATTTCTTCAAACCTATGATCCCCTGTTCATTGTATCACCTTTTCCTTGAGGAATATTTCTATTGTTGTTAACTTCCGGATGCAGCTGTTCTGATTTATTTTCCATCCCTGTTCAGCAGACTCTCTATCCTTCCACCTATTTTTGCTCTATCCAGACAGATCCTTCCTACTGAGCACTCTCACTGCCTGAGAAGGATATGAATAATTTTATCCTATTCTTTTCCCAGGCATTTTTCATCTTTACAATCTGTCATACCAAGAGCACTTAGATGTTCTTTGGTGTGTACAGAACTGTTCAGTGGCCCTATGCACTGGTCTTTTATTTGGTGGGATCCTGCAGTGTCCCTGGATTTATCATTCATTACATTAACCAGGGGACTTTCGGAGTTGATTCGTATATCCTAATCGGTATTATCTGTTGTGGATCGGAATATACTCCATATCACTTCTCACCAGATTTGGCATCTATCAATGTCATTGTCTGCTTGACTGAACTTTTCTCTAGGGGATATTTTGCTGGCCGGTATGTGGACTTCTTCCAACACTTTCTTATCTCATTATCTTCAAGATCTAGCAGTTGCCTTACCTGTATGATTCCCCCTCCTCCACCCCCCCCAATGTCTGTGTTGATTACCTCTGCTAGATTTTAACAAGGAAGTGTGTAACTTTCTTCCCTGATCAACAGTTTTTCTTCTAAGATCCCTCTTTATTTCTGTTGGATCCCACTCAATGGTGAATGTTGCCTAGTCAGGTGTGCTTTCATTTTTTCAATTCCGCGCTAGCAAACTATATATCAGTTCATGGTTGCAACAGGTTCTGTCGAGATTAAGTGTTCTATAAGACCGTCTAGACGCAATTCTGGAAGGTAGTATTATCTCGCAATACAAATCCAATGGACCGCTACTCATGGACTATCATGAGTAAAGCTAAAGGGGATTTCGCCAGTCCCTGCTGATCTTAGGGAACATGGTTCACCTGTTGCACTGTCTCCGGTGGCCTGTTCCTCAAGACTCCCCACTGCACACATGTCCCACCCCCCTACTGCTACTAGTGGAGCTAAGGAGTCCTCACCATACCCAGTTCCCAGTTGCTAGGGTGGTGAACAGAGAATTTTCCTTCGAAATGTTGAGTTTTCTCCACTCTGAGAAGAGGGCAAAGTTGTGGATCCTCCTACCTGAGTCCTTTGAAGTTTTTCCAAGATGTTGATAGGAGCAGGACCAACCTACACGGGAGCTTACTCGTAAAAACCAGTCCAGATTTGACACTTAGCTATCAGGTGGGAGTGTGATTGGACCCTCTTATGAACACTGTCAGGTCTTAGATTGTTCATGCAGGGGGTTCACTATCTCCTCTTAAATGCAAAAGGAAAGTGGTCCCATCTCAGGCCTTTGGTGGGCGGGTGTAAAGTTCTGCAAATCAGATATTGCCAAAAGCAGTCAAGTGGGGTATAAAGGCTGGAGTAAGCGAACACAATGTTTAGATGGCAAAGATGAAGATCGAGAAATAGCTATAAGTGTCAATGGAGGTAAGAGTGTTTGGAAATACATTTTTAGATTAGGAAAATGATAATGTCTGTTCACTGTGAGACAGTGTTACTGTTTACAGCCTGTCCACTGCGAGACAGTGTTACTGTTTACAGTCTATTCACTGCGAGACAGTGTTACTGTTTACAGCCTGTCCACTGCGAGACAGTGTTACTGTTTACATTCTGTTCACTGCGAGACAGTGTTACTGTTTACAGTCTGTTCATTTGTGACGAAAAGAAGCGTTTGTTTTGTAGAATATATGGTGTTGTTGTTTTTTACTTGTTTGATTTCACGTAAAGCTAAGTGAGGGCTATCCACTCTAACAGTTCCTAATCTTGAAGTGATAGATTAGAGAGAATGAAACAGCTAATCAATATAACCCTCCGCCAACTCCTGGACTACTGCTGTCAGATCAAAATATATTATACCGCACCACGGAGAGTGATATTTTTTGTCGCCAACGGGACGCGAACCACAGACGATAAGTTCTCCTTCAGTTGCATATAAGGTATTTTTTCAACTTGAGAGTGGATTGGTGCCGAAAGTACAATATTAGTGATAATTAATCTTAATATCTGTAGAAATATATTAGTGATAATCAGTCTTACTATCTGTAGGAATATATTAGTGATAATCAGTCTTACTATCTGTAGGAATATATTAGTAATAATCAGTCTTACTATCTGTAGGAATATATTAGTAATAATCAATCTTAATATCTGTAGGAATATATTAGTGATAATCAGTCTTACTATCTGTAGGAATATATTAGTAATAATCAACCTTACTATCTGTAGGAATATATTAGTGATAATCAATCTTACAATCTGTAGGAATATATTACTGATAATCAATCTTACTATCTGTAGGAATATATTAGTGATAATCAATCTAACTATCTGTAGGAATAATGAAAATAAATATTGTAAATAACAAGTCATCAAGGGGTGCATCAAGTTTTTTTTATACTGAATAATGGAAGTCTTCTGAGGTTTCAGTAAATAGAAATTATATTATATTTTATTTATTTCGGTGGTAGTACTTCAAAAATCTGAAACGGAATCTACACTGTGCCCATCGCGAAGATCGACCCACAAATTTTTGCCTTCTAAACCCTCGTGATTTCCACTGAGACATTGGGTGCAATTAATTTAACACAATATTATTTTTCTACTTATTATTCATATATTACCACAAATTTTGTATTTTGCTACCTGTTATTTTAATGAAAATAATAAAACTCCTACCAGCGTGGGTTGTCTTCTCTTCTTCTAAATCTGCCCACACCAGACACCCTACTCCAATCAGAGAAACGCCTACTCCAAAAATGTGAACTATTTTAAAACGTACTTTGAGGAATATCCACGATAGGGCCAGCACAACTGGAATAGTGAAACAGTCTAAGAGCTGAAAAAACATGTAGATTATAACGATTTCATCTTCTCTCGCTCATCTCTTGTAGTTTGAACATTTATAATCACGGGTTTACATGTTCACATAAATAAAACTTGATATAAAAAAATACAAATATGGGTAACTGTTACAATATCGCTCTTCATAGGTATGATTATGATATCTACACTTATACTGATATAATAAACTATATTAATATATATAATAGTAAGTAAACACCTTACTTAAGATACAGTTACAACGTTCAATTGTAAGTAAAAACCTTATTCAAGATAAAATTACAACGTTCAATTGTAAGTAAAAACCTAACTCAAGATAAAATTACAACGTTCAATTGTAAGTAAAAACCTAACTCAAGATAGAGTTACAACGTTCAATTGTAAGTAAAAACCTTACCCAAGATAAAATTACGACGTTCAATTGTAAGTAAAAACCTAACTGAAGATAAAGTTACAACGTTCAATTGTAAGTAAAAACCTAACTCAAGATAAAATTACGACGTTCACTTGTAAGTAAAAACCAAACTCAAGATAAAGTTACAACGTTCAATTGTAAGTAAAAACATTGCTCAAGATAAAATTACAACGTTCAATTGTAAGTAAAAACCTTGCTCAAGATAAAATTACAACGTTCAATTGTAAGTAAAAACCTAACTCAAGATAAAATTACGACGTTCAATTGTAAGTAAAAACCTAACTGAAGACAAAGTTACGACGTTCAATTGTAAGTAAAAACCTAACTCAAGATAAAGTTACAACGTTCAATTGTAATTAAAAACCTTACTCAAAATAAGTATTGTTTACATGATCATACTTAACACAGATATTATATATGATTACCTGAGTAATAGATATTCCATCTGTAAGGTAGCTAAAAATTTAGTACAAATTGTAAATACTGTATAGTCTGAGACACAAAGTCTCAAGTATGAACAAAATATTGAAAGATAACATTTCTGTATGTTCTGAGACAGCCTTGTTAGGGAAGCTTCAAAGATAACATTTCCACACGTGCTGACAGTCTTGTTAGGGAATCTTGAAAGATAACATTTCCACACGTGCTGAAAGTCTTGTCAAGGAAACTTGAAAGATAACATTTTACACGTGCTGACAGTCTTGTCAAGGAAACTTGAAAGATAACATTTTACACGTGCTGACAGTCTTGTCAGGGAAGCTTGAAAGATAACATTTTACACGTGCTGACAGTCTTGTCAGGGAAGCTTGAAAGATAACATTTGTACACGTGCTGACAGTCTTGTCAGGGAAACTTGAAAGATAACATTTGTACACGTGCTGACAGTCTTGTCAGGGAAGCTTCAAAGATAACACTTCCACACGTTCTGAGACAATATTGTTAGGGAAGCTTGAAAGATAACATTTGTACACGTGCTGACAGCCTTGTTAGGAAAGCTTCAAAGATAACACTTCCACACGTTCTGAGACAATATTGTTAGGGAAGCTTGAAAGATAACATTTCTACACGTGCTGACAGTCTTGTCAGGGAAGCTTGAAAGATAACATTTCTACATGTGCTGTCAGGGAAGCTTGAAAGATAACATTTCTACACGTGCTGACACAGTGTTGTCGGGAAATCTTGAAATATAACACTTCTACACGTGCTGACACAGTCTTGTCGGGAAGTCTTGAAATATAACATTTTCTACAGGTGCTGACAGTCTTGTCAGTGAGGCTTGAAAGATAACATTTCTACACGTGCTGACAGCCTTGTTAGGGAAGCTTCAAAGATAACATTTCTACACGTGCTGACAGCCTTGTCAGGGAAACTTGAAATATAACATTTGTACACGTGCTGACAGCATGTTAGGGAAGCTTCAAATATAACATTTCCACACGTGCTGTCAGGGAAGCTTGAAAGATAATATGTCTACACGTGCTGACACACCTGTAAAAATACAGTCACTCTATATGGTTGTCTATTCATTATAGATTATCTATCTGTAAAATAGAGGTAGTCTGTAGATATACATCTGTAAAATAGAGGTACTCTGTAAATATATATTTAAATATATATTTCTACTCTGTACATATACATCTGTAAAATAGAGGTACTCTGTACATATACATCTGTAAAATAGAGGTACTCTGTACATATACATCTGTAAAATAGAGGTACTCTGTAGATATACATCAGTAAAATAGAGGTACTCTGTATTTATACATCTGTAAAACAGAGGTAGTCTGTAGATATACATCTGTAAAATAGAGGTACTCTGTAAATATATATTTAAATATATTTCTACTCTGTACATATACATCTGTAAAATCAAAACCACGTGCTTCTGCTCTTTGATAGTTGATAATTTCCTAATTTCATTTTTGAGAGTTTCCAGAAAGAACTTGTGTATATATTTTATGGGGTAACAACACACGTCAACTAAGCCTTTCATAACACAACACTTTATTTATTCATATTAAACAATGATTTTTTACC
Source organism: Limulus polyphemus (assembly GCF_000517525.1). Lineage (NCBI taxonomy): Eukaryota > Metazoa > Arthropoda > Merostomata > Xiphosura > Limulidae > Limulus > Limulus polyphemus. The sequence continues at coordinate 15,948 of NW_013674362.1, read as the reverse complement.
TTTAAAAGTTTGACATAGTTCTTGAAAGACGACCATCAACGAAACCCCAAAACAAAGAAGTACCAGGAATTGAATAATTAATTAATGTTAGGATTTTGATAAACGTTACCTCTCTGATTAAACAATAGAGCATAAACTTTAAAAGTCATTTTGGAGAAAAATATTTTTCCAAAAATCAAAAAACATAAAATAATTCCAAACTTATACCTAGATGACATCTGAATTTCTTCCCGAGAGCCTAGTAAAAGTAAATCCAAGATAACCACCAACTATATAGTTGAAGCAGGCTAGAGGCCTGGACAGATATTTCCTTGAAGTTACCGAGTTGTAACCATTGAAATAAAGAAGCTTTATGTCCACCAAATACAGAATACGAATAGCTTGACGTGTTCGGTGTTCTTAGTAAAAGTTGCACTTCTAATATATGTAGTAAGTATAGTTTGGTTATTAGAAGAAGCGCCCCTTTATTCACTTAATTTGTTCATGATGTATGTCTTGTTTTGTAGTTTGAGCCTAATGTTTGTTTGTCACGTTACGTCATTTCTAACCATTTCTCACAACCAGTACCGAACTCTGGATTGTCATAGTGTCCATCACATTCCGAGAATTAGCTTTGTCGTGCCATCAAGATTTTGTCGCTGGAAAAGCTCTGGTGGAGAAAAGGTAAACAAAATCATTTCTGAAACCCGAACCTCAGTTGGAACTATTAAAGAGACATGTTGCTGCTCGGTCTAGAGTTCCTCGGCAGCCTAATTAAGTAGCTGATTTGGGTAAACTACGCTAACCCTAACAAGCATATAACACAGTCACAGCTGAGAAATTAGTAAACTGAGAATTTCATTCTATTTTAATTAACCGCACAGTTAATAACTACTAACAATATGATAACTATTATAAACGACAGACAAACCAGACTGATATCCATAAATCTCAGATAATAGCTAGATATGATAGATAGTCAGTATATCAGAAAACGAACAAATCAGACGACTAGTTACTCGTGTCAAGACTCACACGGTGAATAAACCGGCAGGATGGACAACAACTAACATATTGTTACGACAGCGGAAATCACGTGACTCTGGTAACACGTGATGAATTTATCGAATGATCATGAATTATCGGGGAAGACCGAGTTTGTTCCTGACGCCCTCTTTTTTAGTATATAAGCCTGTGTGATTGAATGAAGAGAGTTCCGGGTAATTTACGATTCTGTTTCGAGCTAGTGTGTGTTTTGTT
>NW_013674362.1:12740-13709 GCF_000517525.1 Limulus polyphemus | reverse complement strand
CGTTCAGTTGAAAGTGACAAGAAACGTACTGACTGTGGAATTACTGTGTACTAAAAGTTTGTATCGAGAAAGAATAAACTGGTTTAATCAAGAAAGGGCTTGTATTGCTGAAGTTCCTCCGAAAGAATTGCTACCGGAAATTAACAAACAAGCAGATATGCAACAATATATATATATATATACGTTTTCCTGATTTATTTTCATAGCCATGATTAAGGTAATGTGATCCTGATTTAATTCAGTAGATTTCTGTAAAATATACAAAATTTCAACAAAATTAAAGATACATAAAACATCTGTAAAAAATGTAAACAGTTTTTATATGTATTACTGTTTTTTTTTAAATGTTCAGTGTTGACTGAAGGATAGAAACCATTATTTACTGAAGACGACAGACAACTTAAGAAAAATGTTTAATTACTTGTACCTGACGTCAGGATTAGGCCTTTATCAAGGGTCTATAAACGTCACAGGTTACCAAGCTGATTTTAAATGACAGTAACCGAAAACGAAATACAGCTACAACAATATAACGGAAAAGTGTACGTGATATAGTCGAACAGTTTTGAGTCCTTGATCATAAAATTAGTGAAAATTATAATGATAATAATGAAATGTTAAATGTGCCAGGCGTTGTACCTATTAATGGAAGGGTGTGTGGATTGAATCAAAAGTGAGTACTAATATTTTCTGTCAAGGAAACTGTCACAAATTGTCTGAAGTTGTTTGTCGTTTTCATTAAAAAACGGTTTTTATATTTAATATATACTGTACTAAAGGTACCTTTACTTCACAGCAGTACTAACTTCAATGTTGTATACACGTCAGTGTATTTTAATATGTATTCTACTAAAGGTACATTTACTTCCCAGCAGTACCGACTTCACTGTAGTATACACGTCAATGTATTTTAATATGTACTCTACTAAAGGTACCTTTACTTCACAGCAGTACTAACTTCAATGTTGT
>NW_013674362.1:7313-11865 GCF_000517525.1 Limulus polyphemus | reverse complement strand
CACTCTCTGACACCAATTTATTAGGTCTCCGTTTGTTAATTAACTTTCCGTAACTTCGTTCCGACGAAACTTTAGCGACTCAAGTCCTTACTTAATAAAACTGGTTTATTCTTTCCGCATATAACTTTACGATACACTTAATTTTAAACAATCGCGCTAAAACAAACGCTCTAACAACAATACGTCTCTCTCTGACTGCAGATCAATTACACACTGTCTACACACACACTAATTCGTCACGTTGTCACCCTCTTATATATATACCAGACTACCCTATATCTAGTAATCTCCCGACTATTCCTGAAGGTTCGAGAGAAGTGGCGTGACGTTAGTCACATGACCTCGCTCACACAACAGTATTTTAATATGTACTCTACTAAAGATACCTATACTTCACAGCAGTACTGACTTCGCTGTGGTATACACGTCAATATACTAAAAGTACCTTTACTTCACAACAGTACTAGCTCACTGTAATATACACGTCTATGTTTTGATATGTACTGTAAATATTTAGAGCGCTACGTACCTGTAGGGGCTTGAATTTTATACACAGCTTGTAAAAACATACAGCTAACTCCTGTTCCTGACACGAGGACGGAAATCAACTGGCCCAGAATAATTGATCGCCAAATCGTCCTGTAAAATGGAGATGAAAAGGAAAAAAAACTTTATTAGTTTTCTACTTGTTATTAAAAATAATTGAATTTTTTCTTGAAATTTATACTTACAGTTAATACATTGTTAAACATTCACACCTAAAACATTGTTAAACGTTCACAGCTAGACACATTGATAAACATTCATATCTAAAACATTGTTAAACGTTCATACCTAAAACATTATTAAACGTTTACAGCTAGCATATTGTTCAACTGTCACATCCAACACATTGTTAAATATTCATATATAATGCATTGCTAAAAATTTAAATCTACGACGTTGTTAAACGTCCAAATTTAATACACTGTTAAATTTCACACATATATAGACCTTATTGTATCTATTTTGTAATGTCTTCATAACTGGGTCTCCTAAAACTAATATTTGATATATCTAGAGGAATTTAGATGGGATACAATCTACAACACAATGGTTTAAGAAATAGGAGATCTATAACACATTGATGTCCGAAGTAGGAGATTACAATATAGTGATATCACAAGTAAGAGATTTACAACATAGTGGTGTAAGAAGTAGGAGATCTACAACATAGTGGTGTAAGAAGTAGGAGATCTACAACATAGTGGTGTCAGGAGTAGGAGATCTACAACATAGTGGTGTAAGAAGTAGGAGCTCTACAACATAGTGGTGTCAGGAGTAGGAGATCTACAACATAGTGGTGTAAGAAGTAGGAGATCTACAACATAGTGGTGTCAGGAGTAGGAGTTCTACAATACATTGATGTCCGAAGTAAGAGATTACAATATAGTGATATCACAAGTAGGAGATTACAATATAGTGATATCACAAGTAGGAGATCTATAACATAGTGGTGTAAGAAGTAGGAGATTTACAACATAGTGGTGTAAGAAGTAGGAGATCTACAACATAGTGGTGTCAGAAGTAGGAGATCTACAACATAGTGGTGTCAGGAGTAGGAGTTCTACAATACATTGATGACCGAAGTAGGAGATTACAATATAGTGATATCACAAGTAGGAGATTTACAACATAGTGGTGTAAGAAGTAGGACATCTACAACATAGTGGTGTCAGGAGTAAAAGATCTACAACATAGTGGTGTCAGGAGTAGGAGTTCTACAATACATTGATGTCCGAAGTAGGAGAATACAATATAGTGATATCACAAGTAGGAGATTTACAACATAGTTGTGTAAGAAGTAGGAGATTACAATATAGTGATATCACAAGTAGGAGATCTACAACATAGTGATGTCAGGAGTAGGAGATCTACAATACATTGATGTCTGAAGTAGAAGACTACAATATAGTGATATCACAAGTAGGAGATTTACAACATAGTGGTGTAAGAAGTAGGAGATTTACAACATAGTGGTGTCAGGAGTAAGAGATCTACAACATAGTTGTGCCAGAAGTAAGAGATCTACAACGCAGTGGTGTAAGAAGTAGGAGCTCTACAACATAGTTGTGTCAGGAGTAAGAGATCTACAACGCAGTGGTGTAAGAAATATGAGATAAACAACAATAAAGTACTATAGCAAAAAAAGAGTAAACAGAAGTATCCTATTGTTATCAAAACAGAAGGTTAAACGAACTTTATAATAGTAATTTTTAAATGCTAATAGATTAGCGAGTTGATAAGGCGACATATTTAATACCTAAATGTTTGGTTCACAGAAAATTCCCAAACATGAAACAGTGCAATGCCATGTTTTGTATTTCTGTATGGCGGTTTGTCTAGGCTATTGACGAAGAAGTAATGCGTATAAGTGTAGTAACAAAGGTATGAAATACTCGAGGCACAGCAACTGCCATGTCTTGTATTTCTATATGGCGGTATCTCAATCTCACAAGATAATTCATTAACATGAACTACAGAAAAATATGTGAACAATATTTGTCATGTAGGATATTCGATACAGATAACTATGTAAACAATATTTGTCATGTAGGATATTCGATACAGATAACTATGTGAGTAATATTTGTCATGTAGGACACTCGATACAGATAACTGTGTGAACAATATCTGTCATGTAGGACACTAGATATAGATAACTGTGTGAACAATATCTGTCATGTAGGACACTCGATATAGATAACTGTGTGAACAGTATTTGTCATGTAGGACACTCGATACAGATAACTTTGTGAACAATATCTGTCATGTAGGACATTCGATACAGATTACTGTGTGAGCAATATCTGTCATGTAAGACACTCGATACAGATAACTGTGTGAACAACGATTAGCTATCAACCACGAGAAGGCAATCACTTTTCAACATAACGATTTCCACATTTATAGGCAATAAAAGAAACGTCTTACACTCTTAACCTTTTCAGCCAGTATAGGTCACATCTTCGCGTTTAACACTTTTGACCCTTTCAAACAGTAAAACCCAGGCCTTCAAGTTCAACCCCCATAACCCTTTGAGCCAGTAAAAGCCACGTCTATAACGTCTAATACTCTTACCTCTTTGCTTCGGTGATATTAGTAACATTTTTGATGTTTTATATCCATATGAGTCATTAGAAAATTAAAGATCTTACAGTTTCATCTATTTTAAAAATTGTGCTATGTGATGCTTTAACTAGTAAATACGATCACGTAAAGAAAATGATTCTTATTTGATTTCTACAAGAAATGATACAACTGATTACTCCTGTAATGATTGAACTTAATTTTGTCGTTTATTTTCATTGCCGTATCATTACATATCTCATCAATCATCTGATTTCGTCATTACCCTTACATATAATTATTTATTTTCATTGCCCGTATCATCACATATCTCATCAATCATCTGATTTCGTCATTACCCTTACATATCATTATTTATTTTCATTGCCCGTATCATTACATATCTCATCAATCATCTGATTTCGTCATTACCCTTACATATCATTATTTAGTTTCATTGCCCGTATCATTACATATCTCATCAATCATCTGATTTCGTCATCACCCTTACATATCATTATTTATTTTCATTGCCCGTATCATTACATATCTCATCAATCATCTGATTTCGTCATTACCCTTACTTATCATTATTTATTTTCATTGCCCGTATCATTACATATCTCATCAATCATCTGATTTCGTCATTACCCTTACATATCATTATTTTGTAAACTTCTCTAAGAACAAAACCGTAAAGTACGTAACTCTATCTGTCACAACAATATTGTAACACATAATAGTTGATAATACTACGTCTATCACAACAATATTGTAACACATAGTAGTTGATAATACTACGTCTATCACAACAATATTGTAACACATAGTAGTTCACGAAAGTACATATATTACAACAATATTGTAACACATAGTAAGTATCTTCATTAGAACACAGTAATGTATACTTTCTTATTTAAGTATCTTCATTATAATACAGTAATGTATACTTTCTTATTTAAGTATCTTCATTATAACACAGTAACGTATACTTTCTTATTTAAGTATCTTCATTATAATACAGTAATGTATACTTTCTTATTTAAGTATCTTCATTATAATACAGTAATGTATACTTTCTTATTTAAGTATCTTCATTAGAACACAGTAACGTATACTTTCTTATTTAAGTATCTTCATTATAATACAGTAACGTATACTTTCTTATTTAAGTATCTTCATTATAATACAGTAATGTATACTTTCTTATTTAAGTATCTTCATTAGAACACAGTAACGTATACTTTCTTATTTAAGTATCTTCATTATAATACAGTAATGTATACTTTCTTATTTAAGTATCTTCATTATAACACAGTAACGTATACTTTCTTATTTAAGTATCTTCATTATAACACAGTAACGTATACTTTCTTATTTAAGTATCTACATTATAACACAGTAACGTATACTTTCTTATTTAAGTTTCTTTCATTATAACACA
>NW_013674362.1:4903-6313 GCF_000517525.1 Limulus polyphemus | reverse complement strand
TTTAAGTATCTTCATTAGAACACAGTAACGTATACTTTCTTATTTAAGTATCTTCATTATAACACAGTAACGTATACTTTCTTATTTAAGTATCTCTATCACATCTCTTATTCTGATTGTTGTTATAATTCATTGACTTGTGTTTATTTGTGTATATTTTTTCAGTGTGTTGAGATAGGTTTTGTTACTAGTATGCGTGTGACTGTTGTTATAATTCATTGACTTATGTATATTTTTTCAGTGTGTTTGTTACTAGTATGCGTGTGACTATTGTTATAATTCATTGACTTGTGTATATTTTTTCAGTGTGTTTGTTACTAGTATGCGTGTGACTGTTGTGTTAAAACAAACTTAAACATTCATAAAATACGTATATTTCGTTTTGCTTTAATACACATAAAACTTAAATAAAGTATATCATATATCATTTGAACTTGATAGTTACTAAGTGTCTTAAACGATCGGCTTTTTGTATAGTTCCATTATTTAAAACGTGATAAATTTTAGGACACTATGTTGATATAAATTGTGAATATATTTCAAACACGTGTCTGCAAGGATACGATAACAGAAAAAAATTTTTTAAAAGTAATAATTATACGTTCGTCAACGTATATTAAGAAACGAAACCGTGTCTTCAGTGTCTTGAATGTTTTGTTCAGGTAACAATATCTTTACTTACATAAATTACAATTCCAGGCTTCACATACGTTATAACACGTTATATTTTTCTCTGTTTGTTCTCTAAATATGGAGACCGTATTTTCATAGTAAACTAAAACAGTGTTTCCCAAAATGGAAGCCGCGGCCCCCCTGAGAGCCATGAAGATTTTTATGGGGGGCCGCCAAGAAATGGGTCGAAAACAAAGATGTTGAATTAATTTAATTTTAAATAAATAATAAACTGATAAGAATTATGTTGAATTAATGAAATTACAGGATTGCGTCATATTTTAAAACAAAAAGAAACAATCTTACGTAAAATTAATTGCTCATCAGTCTACAAATTTTCGTTCTATGAACAGTTATTTACTACCTACTGACGAATGTAAACTTGTATTAACTGGATAAGACCAGCCTTTTAAAGGTGTCGTTCTATGAACAGTTATTTACTACCTACTGATGAATGTAAACGTGTATTAACTGGATAAGACCAGCCTTTTAAAGGTGTCGTTCTATGAACAGTTATTTACTACCTACTGATGAATGTAAACTTGTATTAACTGGATAAGACCAGCCTTTTAAAGGTGTCGTTCTATGAACAGTTATTTACTACCTACTGATGAATGTAAACTTGTATTAACTGGATAAGAGCAGCCTTTTAAAGGTGTCGTTCTATGAACAGTTATTTACTACCTACTGATGAATGTAAACTTGTATTAACTGGATAAGAGCAGCCTTTTAAAGGTG
>NW_013674362.1:2228-4233 GCF_000517525.1 Limulus polyphemus | reverse complement strand
AAAACTAGTTTCGTTTTCGAAGCGATCGTTTTTTTTTTTTTTTTTTGTTTTTTAATTCTCCAGTCAAAATGCTCTCATACTTTTAGAGACAACAATAACAATTGCTTGAAGTTACCGAAATATCCTGTTTCTTCTTTCTTTTGTATTTTCTATTTGTTTTCCACTAAACCTTGTATTTCAGAAGTTTACGAGTTTTTACAAGTTTCTTTTTTTATTAACCCCAATCTCCCTATTTTATTTATCTTCACTCTCTTCCGTGCTTGCACCACAAGGTATTACACGTTAAACCCTCTTAGATATCTTGTTTCTTCGGTTTTCTTTTACTTTCATTCACGTGTTTTTTCCCCTCTGAGAATTATTTAAATAACAACTGTGGATAAACAACTCTGATGACCTACTTGAAGTGAGTTTATATTTCTGTTTCATCCAAGCAACAGACGGATATTGTCTACGTGGCAGAATGTTCGAGAAAACAAAAAGAAAGGCGGCAAAGGAAAAGTAAAAGCTTGGTACTATTTCTCGGTTCTTCAGACTTCACTGTTTCTTTAAGTATCGATTTTATGAGTGGTGCTTGGTAGATTACGTCAGAAATTGCTGCTGTTACATACTACCTGTTTCAAAAACCGAATCGTCTCTAAACGTGTGCCCAAACTTTTTCGTTGAGCTATAAGTTCATTCAGCAACCAGAAAAATAGAGAACACCTAAACTGAAGACTGTAAAATACGTCAAAATCCGATTCATCCAACCACATTATTACGATGTTTTCTCGTAGCCTTACAAGAATCTACTTTTCTTTCGGCTTTATCGTCATATTTTGTGCGTGTTTATAATTATTAAACGTATTACTTCTCGAATGTTAATATTAGTTCTTCACAAATACACTTTAAATATCACCTTAAAATATACGTTGGTTAAAATATGTTCTTTGTAAGCCTAACTTTGTACTCTATCTCATGAGTGTTGGTACAACCACGACTCTACTGGTAAAACTGGTACACGTGTCAGTATGGGTAAAGTTAGCTGGTAAAACATGTGTTAACATGGTTTATGGATAAAGTTAGCTGGTAAAACATGTGTTAACATGGTTTATGGATAAAGTTAGCTGGTAAAACATTTATTAACATGGTTTATGGGTGAAGTTAGCTGGTAAAGCATGTGTTAACATGGCTTATGGATAAAGTTAGCTGGTAAAACATTTGTTAAAAGTTTATGGTTAAAGCTAGCTGGTAAAACATTTGTTAACATGGTTTATGGGAGACGTTGGCTGGTAAAACATTTGTTAACATGGTTTATGGGTGAAGTTGGCTGGTAAAACATGTGTTACCATGGTTTATGGGTGAAGTTAGCTGGTAAAACATTTGTTAAAATGATTTATGGATAAAGTTAGCTGGTAAAACATGTGTTAACATGGTTTATGGGTGAAGTTGGCTGGTAAAACATGTGTTACCATGGTTTATGGGTGAAGTTAGCTGGTAAAACATTTGTTAACATGGTTTATGGGTGAAGTTAGCTGGTAGAACATGTGTTAACATGATTTATGGATAAAGTTAGCTGGTAAAACATTTGTTAACATGATCTATGGATAAAGTTAGCTGGTAAAACATGTGTTAACATGGTTTATGGGTGAAGTTAGCTGGTAAAACATGTGTTACCATGGTTTATGGGTGAAGTTAGCTGGTAAAACATTTGTTAACATGTTTTGTGGATAAAGTTAGCTGGTAAAACATTTGTTAAAAGTTTATGGTTAAAGTTAGCTGGTAAAACATGTGTTAACATGGTTTATGGATAAAGTTAGCTGATAAAACATGTGTTAACATGGTTTATGGATAAAGTTAGCTGGTAAAACATTTGTTAACATGGTTTATGGGTGAAGTTGGCTGGTAAAACATGTGTTACCATGGTTTATGGATAAAGTTAGCTTGTAAAACATGTGGTTTATGGGTGAAGTTGGCTGATAAAACATGTGTTAACATGATTTATGGATAAAGTTAGCTGGTAAAACAT
>NW_013674362.1:0-1408 GCF_000517525.1 Limulus polyphemus | reverse complement strand
AACATGGTTTGTGGGTGAAGTTAGCTGGTAAAACATGTGTTAACATGGTTTGTGGGTAAAGTTAGCTGGTAAAACATGTGTTAACATGGTTTATGGATAAAGTTAGCTGGTAAAACATGTGTTAACATGGTTTATGGATAAAGTTAGCTGGTAAAACATTTGTTAACATGGTTTATGGGAGAATTGGCTGGTAAAACATGTATTACCATGTTTATGGGTGAAGTTAGCTGGTAAAACATGTGTTAACATGGATTATGGGTGAAGTTAGCTGGTAAAACATGTGTTAACATGGTTTATGGATAAAGTTAGCTGGTAAAACATGTGTTAACATGGTTTATGGATAAAGTTAGCTGGTAAAACATTTGTTAACATGGTTTATGGGAGAAGTTGGCTGGTAAAACATGTGTTAACATGGTTTATGGGTGAAGTTAGCTGGTAAAACATTTGTTAACATAGTTTATGGGTGAAGTTAGCTGGTAAAACATTTGTTAACATGATTTATGGATAAAGTTAGCTGGTAAAACATGTGTTAACATGGTTTATGGATAAAGTTAGCTGGTAAAACATGTGTTAACATGGTTTATGGGTGAAGTTAGCTGGTAAAACATTTGTTAACATGGTTTATGGGTGAAATTAGCTGGTAAAACATGTGTTACCATGGTTAATGGGTAAAGTTAGCTGGTAAAACATGTGTTAACATGGTTTATGGGTGAAGTTGGCTGGTAAAACATGTGTTACCATGGTTTATGGGTGAAGTTAGCTGGTAAAACATTTGTTAACATGGTTTATGGGTGAAGTTAGCTGGTAGAACATGTGTTAACATGATTTATGGATAAAGTTAGCTGGTAAAACATTTGTTAAAAAGTTTATGGTTAAAGTTAGCTGGTAAAACATGTGTTACCATGGTTTATGGATAAAGTTAGCAGGTAAAACATGTGTTAACATGGTTTATGGGTGAAGTTGGCCGGTAAAACATGTGTTACCATGGTTTATGGGTGAAGTTAGCTGGTATAACATGTGTTAACATGGTTTATGGATTAAGTTATCTGGTAAAACATTTGTTAAAAAGTTTATGGTTAAAGTTAGCTGGTAAAACATGTGTTAACATGGTTTGTGGGTAATATTAGCTGGTAAAACATGTGTTAACATGGTTTATGGATAAAGTTAAATGGTAAAACATTTGTTAAAAAATTTATGGTTAAAGTTAGCTGGTAAAACATGTGTTACAATGGTTTATGGGTGAAGTTAGCTGGTAGAACATGTGTTAACATGATTTATTGATAAAGTTAGCTGGTAAAACATTTGTTAAAAAGTTTATGGTTAAAGTTAGCTGGTAAAACATGTGTTACCATGGTTTATGGATAAAGTTAGCTGGTAAAACATGTGTTACCATGGTTTATGGGTGAAA
>NW_013674361.1:26141-29874 GCF_000517525.1 Limulus polyphemus | reverse complement strand
CCGATATCATAGTCGAAAATATCTAGTGTAATAAGGACTAAAAAGACCGATATCATAGTCGAAAATATCTAGAGTAACTAGGACTAAAAGGACCGTTATCAAAGTCGAAAACATCTCGTGTAAGAAGGCCTAAAAAGACCGTTATTAAAGTCGACCAAATCTAGCGGAAGAAGGACTAAAAAGACCATTATTAAAGTCGATAAAATCTAGTGTAATGAGGACTGAAAAGATCATTATATTGTTAAAATATAATCTAAGAAAGTCTAAAAAGACTGTTATCAAAGACGACAAAATCTAGTGTAAGATGGACTAAAGAGACCGTTATCAAGTCAATCAAAATCTGTTGGAAGAAGGACTAATAAGACCGTTACAAAGTCGAAAAAATTTAATCTAAGAAGGAATAAAAAGACCGTTATCAAAGTCGACAAAATCTAGTGTAAGATGGACTAAAGAGACCGTTATCAAGTCAATCAAAATCTGTTGGAAGAAGGACTAATAAGACCGTTACAAAGTCGAAAAAATCTAAAGTAAGAAGGAATAAAAAGACCGTTATCAAAGTCGAAAAAATATTTGTCGATTTTGATAACGGTCTTTTAAACCCTTCTTACAGTAGATGTTTTTGAAATTCATAATGGTCTTTTTAGACTTTCCTGCACTAGGTTTTTCGACTTTGATAACGGTCTTTTAAGGCCTTCTTACACAAGATTTTCTGAAATTCATAATGGTCTTTTTAGTCTTTCTTACCCTAGATTTTTTTACTTTGATAACGGTCTTTTTAGTCCTTGTTAATCTAGATTTTTTCGACTTTGATAACGGTCTTTTTATTCCTTCTTACTTTAGATTTTTTCGACTTTGATAACGGTCTTTTTAGTCCTTATTACACTAGATTTTTTCGTCTTTGATAACGGTATTTTAATCCTTTTTACAGGACATTTTGGTGAATTTGATAATGGTTTTTGGTCCTTCTTACACTAGATATTTTCGACTTTGATAACTGTCTTTTAAAGTCTTTTAAACACTAGATTTTTTTGAAATTCATAATGGTATTTTTAGTCTTTTTCACACTAAAATTTTTCAACTTTGATAACGGTCTTTTTAGTCCCTGTTAATCTAGATTTTGTCGAATTTGTAACGGTCTTATTAGTCCTTATTACACTAGATTTTGTTAACTTTGATAACGGTCTTATTAGTCCTTCTTACACTACACATTTTTGACTTTGATAAATGTCATTTTAATCCTTCTTACACTAGATTTCTCGAAATTCATAATGTTTTTTTTATTCCTTCTTCCTCTAAATGTTGTCGACTTTGATAACGATCTCATTACTCACTTCTTACACTAGACTTTGTCGATATTGATAACGGTCTTTTAAAACCTTCTTACACTAGATTTTTTTTAAATTCATAATGGTATTTTTGGTCTTTCTTACACTAGCTCTAGTGTAAGAAGTGAGTAAAAAGATCGTTATCAAAGTCGACAAAATATAGCGGAAGAAGGACTAAAACGGACGTAATCAAAGTCGACAAAATATAGTGTAAGAAGGACTAAAAAGACCGTTATCAAAGTCGATGAAATCTAGAGTAACTAGGACTAAAAAGAACATTATGATTTTCAAAAATTCTAGTGTAAGATAGACTAAAAAGAACGTTATCAAAGTTAATAAAATATAGCGTAAGAAGGAATAAAAAGACCGTTATCAAAGTCAAAAATCTAGTGTAAGAAGGAGTAAAAATACCATTATGAATTTCAAAAATCTAGATTAACAAGGACTAAAAAGACAGCTATCAAAGTCGAAAAAATCTAAGGTAAGAAATACTAAAAATACCATTATGAATTTCAAAAAATCTAGTGTAAGAAGGCCTTAATGAACCATTGTGAATTTCACAAAAAATCTAGTGTAAGAAGGCTTTAAAAGACCGTTATTAAAATCGACAAAGTCTATTGTAATAAGTGAGTAAAAATACCGTTATCAAATACGTCAAAATATAGTGTAAGAAGGTCTAAAAAGACCGTTATCAAAGTCGACAAAATCTAGTGTAAGAAGGACTATAAAAGACCGTTATCAAAGTCGATGAAATCTAGAGTAACTAGGACTAAAAATAACATTATGAATTTTAAAAAATCTAATGTAAGAATGGGGTAAATAGACCGTTATCAAAATCGAATAAATCTAGTGTAAGAAGAAAAAAAGACCGTTATCAAAGTCGAAAAAATCTAGTGGAAGAAAAATTAAAAACTCGTTATCAAAGTTGTTAAAATATAGTGTAAGAAAGAATAAAAAGACCGTTATCAAAGTCAAAAAATCTAGTGTAAGAAGGAGTAAGAAGACCGTTATCAAAATCGAATAAATCTAGTGTAAGAAGAATAAAAAAAAACGTTATCAAAGTCGAAAAAATCTAGTAGAAGAAAAATTAAAAACTCGTTACCAAGTCAACAAAATCTAGCGGAATAATGACTAAAAAGGCCCATATTAATGTCGATAAAATCTAGTTTATTATGGACTAAAAAAACCTTAAGCAAAGTCGAAAAAAATCTAAAGTAAGAAGGACTAAAAAGACCGTTTTCAAAGTCGAAAAAATCTAGTGTAAAAAAGACTAAAAAGAACATTATGAATTTCAAAAATATTTAAAGTTAGAAGAACTAAAAAGACCGTTATCAAAATCGAAACAATCTAGTGTAATAAGTGAGTAAAAATACGGTTATCTAAGACTTAAAAATATAGTATAAGAAGCACTAAAAGACCGTTATCAAAGTAGACAAAATCTAGTGTAAGAAGGACTAAAAAGATCGTTATCAAAGTCGACAAAATTTAGTGTAAGAGGGACTAAAAAGATCGTTATATGGTCGAAAAAATCTAGTGTAAGAAGGTCTAAAAAGACTGTTATCAAAGTCGAAAAAATTTAGGGTAAGAAGATCTAAAAAGGCCGTTATCAACGTCGAAAACATCTAGTGTAAGAAGGACTAGAAAGACCGTTATCAAGGTCGACAAAATTTAGTGTACGAAGGAGTAAAACGATCGTTATCAAATTCGACAAAATCTAGTGTAAGAAGGACTAAAAAGACCGAAATAAAATCCACCAAAATCTGTTGGATGAAGGATTAAAAAGACCGTTATCAAAGTCGAAAAAATCTAGTGTAATAAGGACTAAAAAGACCGTTATCAAAGTCGAAAAAATCTATAATAAGAAGACTAAAAAGACCGTGATCAAAGTCGAAAAAATCTAAATTAACAAGGACTAAAAAGACCGTTATAAGAGTCGAAAAAATCTATTTTAAAAAAGACTAAAAATACCATTATGAATTTCAAAAAATCTAGTGTAAGAAGGCCTTAAAAGACCGTTATCAAAGTCGAAAAAATTTGGTGTAAAAATTACTAAAAAGACCATAATGAATTTCAAAGAAATCTAGTGTAAGTAGGCTTTAAAAGACCGTTACTAAAATCGACAAAGTATAGTGTAAGAAGTTAGTAAAAAGATAGACATCAAATTCGACCAAATATAGTGTAAGACGGACTAAAAAGACCGTTATCAAATTCGATAAAATCTAGTGTAAGAAGAACTAAAGAGACCGTTATCAAATCCATAAAAATATGTTTGAAGAAGGATTAAAAAGACCGTTTACAAAGTCGAAAAAATCTAGTGTAATAAGGACTAAAAAGACCGATATCATAGTCGAAAATATCTAGTGTAATAAGGACTAAAAAGACCGATATCATAGTCGAAAATATCTAGT
>NW_013674361.1:20260-25348 GCF_000517525.1 Limulus polyphemus | reverse complement strand
AAAATCTAGTGTAATAACGACTAAAGAGACCGATATCAAAGTCGAAAAATTCTTAATTAAGAAGGAATGAAAAGACCTTTATCAAAGTCGACAAATTCTAGAGTAACAAAGACTAAAAAGACCGTTATCAAAGGCGAAACATTCTAGTGTTAGATAGACTAAAAAGAACATTATGAATTTCAAAAAAATCTTAGTATAAAAAAGACTGTTATGAAAATCAACAAAAGTCTAGTGTAATAAGTGAGTAAAAGTCCGTTATGAAGGCGACAAAATATAGTGTAAGAAAGACTAAAAACCGCTAGAATTTGTTGACTTTGATTACGGTCTTTTTACTCCCTCCTTACAATAGATTTTGTCAATTTTGATAACGGTGTGTTTAATCCTTTTTTAGTTCTTCTTACACTAAATTTTTTTGAAATTCATAATGGCCTTTTTAGTCTTTCTTACACTAGATTTTGCCGACTTTGATAATGGTCTTTTTATTCCTTGTTACTCAAGAAGGACTAAAAAGCCGTTGTGAAAGTGACAAAATATAGTGTAAGAAAGACTAAAAAGACCGTTATCAAAGTCGAAAAAATTTAGTGTAAGAAGGACTAAAAAAACAGTTATCAAAATCGACAAAATTTAGGGTAAGAAGGAGAAAAAGACAGTTATTAATGTCAATAAAATCTAGTGTAAGAAGGACTAAAAAGACCGTAGAAAAGCCACCAAAATCTGTTTGATGAAGGACTAAAAAGACAATTATCAAAGTCGAAAACATCTAGTGTAAAACGGATTAAAAAGGCCGTTATCGAAGTCGACAAAATTTAGTGTAAGAAGGAGTAAAAAGACCGTTATAAAAATCGACTAAATTTATTTTACGAAAGACTAAAAAGACCATTATTAATTTCAAAAAAATCTAGTGTAAATCTGGACTAAAAAGAACGTTATCAAAGCCGAAAAAATATAGTGTAAAAAGGACTAAAATGACCCTTTTCAAAGTCAAAAAAATATCGCGGAAAAAGGACTATAAAAGCAGTTTTAAAAGTCGACACAATATAGTGTAAGACTGACTAAAAAGACCGTTATCAAAGTCGACAAAATATAGTGTAAGAAGGAGTAAAAAGGAACGTAATCAAAGCTAACAAAATATAGTGTAATAACGACTAAAAAGACCGATATCAAAGTCGAAAAAATCTGAAGTAAGAAGGAATAGAAAGACCGTGATAAAAGTCGATAAATTCTAGAGTAACAAGGACTAAAAAGACCGTTATCAAAGTCGAAAACATCTAGTGTAAAAAGGACTAAAAAGGCCGCTATCAAAGTCGACAAAATTTAGTGTAAGAATGAGTAAAAAGACCGTTATCAAAGTCGAAAAAATCTAGAATAACAAGGACTAGAAAGATCGTTATCAAAGTCGTAAAAAACTAGTGTAAGAAAGACTAAAAATGCCATTCTGAATATCAAAAAATCTAGTGTAAGAAGGCCTTAAAAGACCGTTAACAAAGTCGAAAAAATCTAGTGTAAGAAAGACTAAAAAGCCATTATGAATTTCAAAAAAATCTAGTGTAAGAAGGCTTTAAAAGACGGTTATTAAAACCGAAAAAATCTAGTGTAAGAAGTTAGTTAAAAGACCGTTATCAAAGTCGAAAAATATAGTGTAAGACGGACTAAAAAGACCGTTATCATATTCGATAAAATCTAGTGTAAGAAGTGCTAAAATGACCGTTATCAAATCCATAAAAATCTTTTTGAAGAAGGATTAAAAAGACCGTTATCAAAGTCGAAAAAATCTAGAGTAATAATGACTGAAAAAACCGATATCAAAGTCGAAAAAATCGTAATTAAGAAGGAATAAAAAGACCATTATCAAAGTCGACAAATTCTAGAGTAACAAAGACTAATAAGATTGTTATCAAAGGCGAAACAATCTAGTGTAAGAAAGACTAAAAAGAACTTTATAAATTTCAAAAAAATCTAGTGTAAAAAAGACTAAAAAGACCGTTATGAAAATCGACAAAATCTAGTGTAATAAGTGAGTAAAAGTCCGTTATCAGGGCGACAAAATATAGTGTAAGAAGGACTAAAAAGACCGTAATTAAAGTCGGTAAAATCTTGTGTAAGAAAGACTAAAAAGGCCATTATGAATTTCAAAAAATTTAGTGTAAGAAGAACTAAAAAAAGCCGTTATCAAAGTAGACAAAATCTAGTGGCAGAAAGATTAATAAGACCGTTATCAAAGTAGACAACATCTAGTGGAAAATAAGCTAAAATACCATTATCAAATTCGAAAATATCTAATGTAAGAAGGACAAAAAGACAGTTATAAAAGTCGGCAAAATCTAGTGTAAGAAAGACTAAAAAGGCCATTATGAATGTCAAAAAATCTAGTGTACGAATTACTAAAAAGACCGTTATCAAAGTCGAAAAAAATCTAGTGTAAGAAGGACTAAAAGACCGTTA
The DNA here is from genome assembly GCF_000517525.1 of Limulus polyphemus. NCBI lineage: Eukaryota > Metazoa > Arthropoda > Merostomata > Xiphosura > Limulidae > Limulus > Limulus polyphemus. The sequence continues at coordinate 22,906 of NW_013674361.1, read as the reverse complement.
TCAAAGTCATGAGAATCTAGTGTAAGAATGTTTAAAAATACCGTTATAAAAGTCTCAAAAATCTATTGTAAGAAGGACTAAAAAGACCGTTATCAAAGTCGAAAAGATCTCGTGGAAGAATAACTAAAAACCCGTTATCAAAATCAACAACATCTAGTGGAAACAGGGCTAAAAATACCGTTATCAAAGTCTAAAATATCTAATCTAAGATGGACAAAAAGACCGTTATAAATGTAAATAAAATGTAGTGTAAGAGGACTAAAAAGACCGTTATCAAAGTCAAAAAAATCTATTGAAAGAAAAACTAATAACCCGTTATAAAATTCAACAACATAAAGTTGAAAAAGGGCTAAAAATACGTTATTAAAGTCGAAAATATCTAATGAAAAAGGACGAAAAGACCATTATAAAAGTCTATAAAATGAAGAGTAAGAAGGACTAAAAAGACCGTTATCAAAGTCGAAAGAAACTATTGAAAGAAAAACTAATGCCCCGTTTGGAAGTCAGCAACATATAGTGGAAAAAGGACTAAAAATACCGTTATCAAAGTCGAAAATATATATAATGAAAAACGACAAAAAGACCGTTATAAAAGTCAATAAAATGTAGTTTATGAAGGACTAAAAAGACCGTTATCAAAGTTAACAAATTCTATTGTAAGTAGAACTAAAAATACCATTATCAAGGTCAACAAAATCTAGTGTAAGTAGGACTAAAAAGACCGTTATCAAAGTCGATGAAATCTCTTGGAAAAGGGCTAAAAATACCGTTATCACAGTCTGAAATATCTAATGTAAGAAGGAAAAAAGAGACCGTTATAAAAGTCGATAAAATCTAGTGTAAGAAGGACTAATAAGACCATTATGAATGTCAAAAAAAATCTGGTGTAATATATATTAAAAAGACCGTTATCAAAGTCTAAAAAATCTAGTGAAAGAAAAACTAATAACCCGTTATCAAAGTCGACAACTTATAGTGGAAAATGGGCTAAAAATACCGTTATCAAAGTCGAAAATATCTAGTGTAAGATTTATTATAAAGACCATTATCCAAGTCAATAAAATGCAGTGTAAGAAGGACTAAAAAGACCGTTATCAAAGTTAACAAACATTTAGTGGAAGAAGGACTAAAATCTTTCTTACACTAGTTTTGTTGATCTTGATAACTGTCACTAAAAAGACCATTATGAATGTAAAAAAATCTAGTGTAAGAATTACTAAAAAGATCGTCGTTAAACTTTATAAAATCTTACGGAAGAAGGACAAACAATACCGTTATCAAAGTCAACAAAATCTAGTGTAAGAACTATTAAAAAGACCAGTATCCAGGTCAATAAAATGTAGTGTAAGAAGGACTAAAAAGACCGTTATAAAAGTCGAAAAAAATCTAGTGTAAGAAGGACTAAAAAGTCCATTATCAAATTCAAAAAATCTAGTGTAAGAACTATTAAATAGTCTATTATCCCAGTAAATAGAATGTTATGTAAGAAGGACAAAGAAGACTGTTATCAAAGCTAACATAATATAGTGGAAGAAGGACTAAAAACACGTTATCAAAGTCAACAACATCTAGTGGAAAAAAGACAAAAATTACCGTTATCAAAGACGAAAATATCTAATGTAAGAAGGACTAAAAAGACCGTTATAAAAGTCAACAACATCTAGTGTAAGAAAGACTAAAATACCGTTATCAAAGTCATGAAATTCTAGTGTAAGAAGGTTTAAAAAGACCGATTATAAAAGTCTCAAAAATCTTTTGTAAGAAGGACTAAAAAGACCGTTATCAAAGTCGAAAAGATCTCGTGGAAGAATAACTAAAAACCCGTTATCAAAATCAACAACATCTAGTGGAAACAAGGCTAAAAATACCGTTATCAAAGTCTAAAATATCTAATGTAAGAAGGACAAAAAGACCGTTATAAATGTAAATAAAATGTAGTATAAGAGGACTAAAAAGACCGTTATCAAAGTCGAAAAAATCTATTGAAAGAAAAACTAATAACCCGTTATGAAATTCAACAACATAAAGTGGAAAAAGAGCTAAAAATACCGTTATTAAAGTCGAAAATATCTAATGAAAAAGGACAAAAAGACCATTATAAAAGTCAATGAAATGAAGAGTAAGAAGGACTAAAAAGACCGTTATCAAAGTCTAAAATATCTAATGTATGAAGGAAAAAAAGAACGTTATTAAAGTCGTAAAAATCTTGTGTAATAAGGACTAAGAGTCCGTTATCAAAATCTTCAAAATCTAGTGTATGATTGACTAAAAAGACCGTAATGAAAGTCGAAAATATCTTATGTAAGAAGTACAAAAAGGCCGTTATAAAAGTCGATAAAATCTAGTGTAAGAAGGACTAAAAATACCGTTGTTAAAGTCGAAAATATCTAATGAAAAAGGACAAAAAGACCATTATAAAAGTCAATAAAATGAAGAGTAAGAAGGACTAAAAAGACCGTTATCAAAGTTTAAAATATCTAATGTATGAAGGAAAAAAAGAACGTTATTAAATTGGTAAAAATGTAGTGTAATAAGGACTAAGAGACCGTTATCAAAATCTTCAAAATCTAATGTAAGATTGACTAAAAATACCGTAATGAAGGTCGAAAATATCTTATGTAAGAAGTACAAAAAGGCCGTTATAAA
>NW_013674361.1:8122-19536 GCF_000517525.1 Limulus polyphemus | reverse complement strand
GGTAAGAATTATTAAAAAGATCGTTCTCAAAGTCGAAAAAATCTAGTGAAAGAAAAAACCCGTTATCAAATTGAACAACATCTAGTGGAAAAAGGGCAAAAAATACCGTTATCAAAGTCGAAAATATCTGATGTAAGAAGGACAAAAAGACCGTTATAAAAGTCAATATAATGTAGCGTAAGAAGGAAAAAAGACCGTTTTCAAAATTAACAAAATCTAGTGGAAGAAGGACTAAAAAGAGAGTTATCAAAGTTGTAAGAGGGAGTAAAAGATCGTCATTAAAATTAATAACATTTTGCGGAAGAAGGACTAAAAATACCGTTATCAATGTCAACAAAAACAAGTGCAAGAAGGACTAAAAGGACCATTATGAAAGTATTTAAAATCTAGAGTAAGAAAGACTAAAAAGACCGTTATCAAAGTCGAAAATATCTAATGTAAGAAGGACAAAAAGACCGTTATATAAAATTCGATAAAATCTACTGTAAGAAGGACTAAAAAAACCATTATGAATGTCAAAAAAATCTGGTGTAAGAATTATTAAAAACACCGTTGTCAGAGTTAACAAAATCTAGTGTACGAATTACTAAAAAGACCGTTATCAAAGTCGAAAAAAATCTAGTGTAAGAAGGATTAAAAGACCGTTATCAAAGTCATGGGAATCTAGTGTAAGAAGGACTAAAAGACTGTTATCAAAGTCTAAAATATCTTATGTAAGAAGGACAAAAAGACCGTTATAAGTGTAAATAAAATGTAGTATAAGAGGACTTAAAAGACCGTTACCAAAGTCGAAAAAATATAGTGAAAGATTGACTAAAAAGACCGTAATAAAAGTCGAAAATATCTAATGTAAGAAGTACAAAAAGACCGTTATAAAAGTCGATAAAATCTAGTGGAAGAAGGACTAGAAAGACCAATATGAAAGTTATTAAAACCTAGAGTAAGACAGACTGAAAAGACCGTTATAAAAGTCGAAAACATCTAGTGGAAGAAAAACTAAAAACCCGTTATCAAAGTAAACAACATCTAGTGGAAAAAAGGCTAAAAATACCGTTATCAAAGTCGAATAAATTTAGAGTAAGAAGGACAAAAAGACCCTTATGAAAGTCGAAAAAATCTAGTCTAAGAAGTCCTAAAAAGACAGTTATGAAAGTCGAGAAAATCTTGTGATAGAAAAACAAAAAATCCGTTAGAAAGTCAACAAAATCTAGTGAAAAAAAGCGAAAAATACCACTATGAAAGACATTAAAATCTAGTGTATGAAAGACTAAAACCCGATATCAAAGTCAACAAAAACTAGTGGCAGAAGGAATAAAAAGACAGTTATCCATGTCAACAAAATCTAGTGTAAGAAAGCCTAAAAACACAGTTATCAAAGTCAACAAAATCTTGTGTAAGTAGGACTAATGTAAGAAGGACAAAAAACCGTTATAAAAGTAGATCAAATCTAGTGAAAGAAAGACCATTATGAATGTCAAAAAAATCTTGTGTAAGAACTATTAAAAATACCATTATCCAAGTCGAAAAAATGTAATGTAAGAAGGACTAAAAAAGTCAACAAAATCTAAAGTAAAAAAGATTAAAAAGTCCGTTATGAATGACAAAAAATCTAATGTAAGAATTAAAAAAAGTCCGTTATCAAAGCCATAAAAATCTAGTGTAAGTAGGACTGAAAAGACCATTATCAAAGTCAACAAAATCTAGTGTAAGAAGGACTAAAAAGACAATTATCAAAGTCAACAACATCTAGTGTAACTTCGACTAAAAAGACGGTTATCAAATTCGACAAAATCTAGTAGTAGAAAGATTAAAAAGACCGTTATCAAAGTCGACATCTTCTAATTTAAGGAGGACTAAAAAGTCCGTTATCAAAGTCAACAACATCTAGTGGAAAAAGGGCTAAAATACCGTTATGAAAGTCGACAAAATCTAGTAGAAGAAAAACTAAAAACCAGTTATAAAGTAAACAAAATCTTATGGAAAAAAGCTAAAAATACCGTTATAAAAGTCGAAAATATCTAATGTAAGAAGGACTAAAAAGACCATTATCAAAGTCAATAAAATCTAGTGTAAGAACTATTAAAAATACCATTATCCAAGTCAATAAGATGTAGTGTAAGAAGAACTAAAAAGACCGTTATCAAAGTTAACAAAATCTAGTGGCAGGAAGATTGAAAAGCCCGTTATCAAAGTCGACAAAATCTAGTGGAAAAAGAGCTTCAAATATCGTTATCAAAGTCGAAAATATCTAATGTAAGGAAGACAAAAAGACCGTTATAAAATCGATAAAATCTAGTGCAAGAAAGACTAAAAAGACCTTTATGAATGTCAAAAAATTCCAGTGTAAGAAGGATTAAAAAGACCATTATCAAAGTCCACAAAATTTCGTGTAAGAAGTACTAAAAAGACCGTTATGAAAATCAACAAAATCTTGTGTAAGTAGGACCATAACTACCTTATCAAAGTCGACAAAATCTAGTGGCAAAAAGATTAAAAAGACCGTTATCAAAGTCGACAACTTCTAGTTTAAGGAGGAATAAAAATTCAGTTATCAAAGAGAATATATCTAGTGTAAGAAGAACTAAAAGACCGTTATAACAGTCGAAAAAATATTGTGGAAGAAGGACTAAAAAGATTGTTGTCAAAGTTAACAAAATATTGTGTACATGGGACTAAAAATTCCGTTATCAATGTCAATAAAATCTATTGCAAGAAGCATTAAAAATACCATTATGAAAGTCATTAAAATCTAGAGAAAGACAGACTAAAAAGACCATAAACAAAGTCGAAAATATCTAGTGGAAGAAAACCTAAAAACCCGTTATCAAAGTCTATAAAATATGGTGTAAGAAGGACTAAAATACCATTATAAAAGTCAACAGAATCTAGCGTAAGAAAGACTTAAAAGACCATTATGAATGATCAAAAATCTAGTGTAGGAATTACTAAAAAGACCGTTATTAAAGTCAACAAATTCTAGTGTAAGTAGGACTAAAAAGACCATTATCGAAGTCGACAAAATCTAGTGGAAGAAAGATTAAAAAGATCGTTATCAAAGTCGACAACATCTAGTAGAAAAAGAGCTAAAAATACCGTTATCAAAGTCGAAAATATCTAATGTAAGAAGGACTAAAAATACCGTTATCACAGTCGAAAAATTGTCGTGTAAGAAGGACTAAAAATACCGTTAAAAAAGTCAACAAAATCTTGTGTAAGTAGGACTAAAAATACCGTTATCAAAGTCGAAAATATCTAATGTAAGAAGGACTAAAAAGACCATTATCAAAGTCAACAAAATCTAGTTCAAGTAGGAATGAAAAGACTGTTATCAAAGTCGACAATGAGTCGAGTAGTAAAGACTAAAAAGACCGTTATCAAATCAACAAAATCTTGTGTAAGTAGGACTAAAAAGACCATTATCAAAGTCGAAAAAATCTAGTAGCAGAAAGTTTCAAAAGACCGTTATCAAAGTCGACAACTTCTAGTTTAAGGAGGACTAAAAAGACCGTTATAAAAATCAACAACATCTAGTGTTAGCACTATTAAAAATACCATTATCCACGTCAAAAAAATCTAATGTAAGAAGGACTAAAAAGGCCATTATCAAAGTCAACAAAATATAGTATAAGCACTATTAAAAATACCATTATCCAAGTCAATAAAATGTAGTATAAGAAGGACTAAAAAGACCATTATCAAAATTAACAAAATCTAGTTGAAGAAGGAATAAAAACACCCAGAACTATTTACATTAGATTTTGTTGACTTTCATAACGGTATTTTTAGTTCTTTTTCTGCAAGATTTTTTCGACTTTAATAACGGTCTTTTTAGACATTCTTACAATAGATTTTTTGACACTCATAATTGTCTTTTTAGTCTTTCTTACACTAGATGTTGTTGACTTTGATAACTCTCTTTTCAGTTCTTCTTACAATAGATTTTTTGACTTTTATAATGGACTTTTTGTCCTTCTTACATTAGATATGTTCGACTTTTATAAGAAAAGACCGTTATAAAAACCGTAAAAATTTAGAGTAAGAAAGACAAAAAGACACTTATCAATGTCGAAAAAAGTGTAAGAGGTCGAGAAAGACAGTTATGAAAGTCGAAAAAATCTAGTGTAAGAACTAATAAAAAGACCATTATCCATGTCAATAATATGTAGTGTAAGAAGGACTAAAAAGACCGTTATCAAAGTCGAAAATATCTAATGTAAGAAGGACAAAAAGACGGTTATCAAAGTTAACAAAATCTAGTGGAAGGAGGACTAAAAAGACAGTTATCAAAGTCAACAACATCTTGTGTAAGAAAGACTAAAAATACCATAATGAATGTCAAAAATTCTAGTGTAAGAATGACTAAAAAGACTGTTATCAAAGTCGATAAAATCTAGTGGCAGAAGGATTAAAAAGATCATTATCAATGTCGACAATATCTAGAGGAAAAAGAGCTTAAAATACCGTTATCAAAGTCGAAAATATCTATTGTAAGAAGGACAAAAAACCGTTATAAAAGTCGATAAAATCTAGTGTAAGAAAGACAAGAAATACCATTATCAAAGTGACAAAATATTGTGTAAGAAGGACTAAAAAGATCGTTATCAAAGTCAACAAAATCTTTTGTAAGTAGGACCAGAAAGACCACTTTCAAAGTCGACAAAATCTAGTAGCAGAAAGATTACGAAGACCGTTATCAAAGTCGAAAACTTCAAATTTAAGGAGGACTAAAAAGTCCGTTATCAAAGTCAACAACATCTAGTGGAAAAAGGGCTAAAAATACCGTTATGAAAGTCGAAAAAATCTATTGGAAGAAAAACTAAAAACCCATTACAAAGTTAACAAAATCTTGTAGAAAAAAAGCTAAAAATACTGGTATAAAAGTCGAAAATATATAATGTAAGAAGGACAAAAAGACCGTTATAAAAATCGATAGAATCTAGTGTAAGAATGATTAAAAAAATCATTAACAAAGTCAAAAAATCTAGTGTAAGTAGGACTAAAAATACCTTATCAAAGTCGACAAAATCTAGTGGAAAAAGGACTAAAAAGACAGTTATCAAAATCAACAGAATCTAGTGTAAAAAAGACTAAAAAGTCCATTATGAATGTCAAAAAATCTAGTGTAAGATTTACTAAAAAGATCGAGATTAAAGTTAACAAAATATAACGGAAGAAGGACTAAAAAACAAATATAAATGTCAAAAAATCTAGTGTTAGAATTACTAAAAAGTTCGTCATTCAAGTTAAAAAATCTTCCAGAAAAAGGGCTAAAAATACCGTTATCAATGTCAACAAAATCTAGTGCAAGAAGTACTAAAAATACCATTATGATAGTCATTAAAATCTAGATTAAGACAGACTAAAAAGACCGTTATCAAAGTCCAAAAAATCTAGTGGAAGAAAAACTAAAAACCCGTTATCAAAGTCAACAACATCTAGTGGAAGAAGGGCTAAAAATACCGTTATCAAAGTCGAAGAAATTTAGAATAAGAAGGACAATAAGACCGTTATGAGAGTCGAAAAAATCTAGTCTAAGAAGGCCTAAAAAGACAGTTATGAAAGTCGAGAAAATCTTGTGAAAGAAAAACTAAAAATCCGTTAGAAAGTCAACAAAATCTAGTGGAAAAAAGAGAAAAATACCGTTATCAAAGTCAACAAAATCTGTTGCAAGAAGGACTATAAAGATCATTATGAAAGTCATTAAATTCTGGTGTAAGAACTATTAAAAAGACCATTATCAACGATGAAAAATTGTCGTGTAAGAAGGACTAAAAATACCGTTAAAAAAGTCAACAAAATCTTGTGTAAGTAGGACTAAAAATACAATTATCAAAGTCAACAAAATCTAGTGTAATCACTATTAAAAAGACCATTATCCTGTCAATAAAATGTAGTCTAAGAAGAACTAAAAATACTGTTATCAAAGTAAACAAAATCTAGTGGAAGAAGGACTAAAAAGACCATTATCAGAGTCAACAAAATCTAGTGGAAAAAGGGCTAAAAATACCGTTAAGAAAGAGGAAACAATTTAGAGTAAGAAGGACAAAAATGCCGTTATCAAAGACGAAAAAATCTAGTCTAATCAGGCCTGAAAAGACAGTTATGAAAGTCGACAAAATCTAGTGGAAGAAAAACTAAAAACCCGTTATAAAGTTAACAAAATCTAGTGGAAAAAAAGCTAAAATACTGTTATCTAAGTCGAAAATATCTAATGTAAGAAGGACAAAATGACCGTTATAAAAGTCGATAGAATCTAGTTTAAGAAGGACTGAAAAGATCATTATCAAAGCCAAAAAAATCTAGTGTAAGAACTGTTAAAAATACCATTATCCAAGTCGATAAAATGTAGTGCAAGTAGGACTAAAAAGACCGTTAACAAAATCTAGTGGAAGAAGGACTAAAAAGACACATATGAATGTCAAAAAATCTAGTGTAAGAATTACTAAAAAGACCATTATGAAAGTCATTAAAATCTAGAGAAAGACTGACTAAAAAGACCGTTATCAAAGTTGAAAAATCTACTGGAAGAGGAATTAAAAACCCGTTATCAAATCGAAAAAATCTAGTGGAAGAGAAACTAAAAACCCGTTATCAAAAACAACTACATCTAGTAGAAATAGGGCTAAAAATACTGTTATCAAAGTCGGAGAAATTTAGAGTAAGAAGGACAAAAAGACCGTTAACAAAGTCGGAAAAAAAGTCTAAGAAGGCCTAAAAAGACAGTTATGAATGTCGATAAGATATAGTGGAAAAAACTAAAAACCCGTTATAAAGTTAACAAAATATAGTTAAAACAAAGTTAAAAATACCGTTATCAAAGTCAAAAAATCAGTTGCAAGAAGGACTGAACAGACCATTATGAAAGTCATTAAAATCTATAGAAGTAAAGACTAAATACCCGATATCAAATTCAACAAAATCTAGCGTAAAAAGTCCTAAAGTATAGTTGAAGAAGGACTAAAAAGATCGTCATTAAAGTTATAAAAATATTACGGAAGAAGGACTAAAAATACCGTTATCAACGTTAATAAAATCTAGTGCAAGATGAACTAAAAAGACCATTATGAAAGTCATTAAAATCTAGAGTAAGAAAGTCTAAAACGACCGTTATCAAAGTCGAAAAAATCTAGTGGAAGAAAAACTAAAAACCCGTTTTCAAAGTCAACAACATCTAGTGGAAAATGGGCTAAAAATACCGTTATCAAAGTCGAAAATATCTAATGTAAGAAAAAATAAAAAGACCGTTGTAAAAGTCGATAAAATCTAGTGTAAAAAGCACAAAAAAGACCATTATCAAAGTCAACAAAATCTAGTGTAAGAATTATTAAAAATACCGTTATCAAAGTCGAAAATATCTAATGTAAGAATGACAAAATGACCGTTATAAAAGTCAACAAAATCTATTGGCACAAAAATTTAAAAGACCGTTATCAAAGTCGATAAAATCTAGTGTAAAAAGAGCTCAAAATACCGTTATCAAAGTCGAAAATATCTAATGTAAGAAGGACAAAAAGACCGTTATAAAATCGATAAAATATAGTGCAAGAAAGACTAAAAAGACCATTAAGAATGTCAAAAAATCCAGTGTGAGAAGGATTAAAAAGACCATTATCAAAGTCGACAAAATTTCGTATAAGAAGGACTAAAAAGACCGTTATCAAAGTCAACAAAATCTTGTGTAACTAGGACTAAAATACCTTATCAAAGTCGACAAAATCTAGTGGCAAAAACATCAAAAAGACCGTAATCAAAGTCGACAACTTCTAGTTCAAGGAGGAATAAAAATTCCGTAATCAAAGAAAATAAATCTAGTGTAAGAAGAACTAAAAGACCATTATCACAGTCGAAAAAATATTGTGGAAGAAGGACTGAAAAGATCGTTGTCAAAGTTAACAAAATATTGTGTACATGGGACTAAAGATACCGTTATCAATGTCAATAAAATCTATTGCAAGAAGAATTAAAAATACCATTATGAAAGTCATTAAAATCTAGAGAAAGACAGACTAAAAAGACCATAATCAAAGTCGAAAATATCTAGTGGAAGAAAAACTAAAAACCCATTATCAAAGTCTACAACATCTAGTGGAAAAGGGGCTAAAAATACCGTTATCAAAGTCGAAAATATCTAATGTATGAAGGACAAAAAGACCGCTATAAAAGTCTATAAAATATGGTGTAAGAAGGACTAAAAGACCATTATCAAAGACAACAAAATCTAGTGTAAGAACTATTAAAAACACTATTATCCAAGTCAATAATATGTAGTGTAAGAAGGACTAAAAAGACCGTTATCAAAGTTAACAAAAATCTAGTAGAAGAAGGACTAAAAAGGCAGTTATAAAAGTAAAAAAAAATCTAGTAAAAAAGACTAAAAAGACCATTTATGAAGGTCAAAAAATCTAGTGTAAGAATTACTAAAAAGAACGTTTTTAGAGTCGAAAAAATCTAGTGTAAGAAGGACTAAAAATACCCTTATCAAAGTCAATAAAATCTAGTGTAAGAAGGACTAAAAAACCGTTGTCAAAGTCATCAAAATCTAGTGTAAGAAGGACTAAAAATACCATTATCAAAGTCAACAAAATCTAGTGTATATAGGACTAACATGAACGTTCTCAAAGTCGCTAAAATCTTGTGGCAGAAAGATTAAAAAGACCGTTATCAAACTCGACAACATCTAGTAGAAAAAGAGCTAAAAATACCGTTATCGAAGTCAAAAATATCTAATGTAAGAAGGACAAAAAGACAGTTATAAAATCGATAAAATCTAGAGCAAGAAAAACTAGAAAAACCATTATGAATGTCAAAAAATTCTAGTGTAAGAAGGACTAAAAAGGCAGTTATCAAAGTCAAAAAATCTAGTAGAAAAAAGACTAAAAAGACCGTTATGAAGGTCAGAAAATCTAGTGTAAGAATTACTAAAAAGAACGTTATTAGAGTCGAAAAAATTTAGTGTAAGAAGGACTAAAAATACCACTGTCAAAGTCAATAAAATCTAGTGTAAGAAGGACTAAAAAACCGTTATCAAAGTCATCAAAATCTAGTGTAAGAAGGACTAAAAATACAATTATCAAAGTCAATAAAATCTAGTGAAACTAAGACCAAAAAACCGTTATCAAAGTCGTTAAAATCTTGTGGCAGAAAGATTAAAAAGACTGTTATCAAAGTCGACAACATCTATTTGAAAAAGAGCTAAAAATACCGATATCAAAGTCGAAAAAATTTAGTGTAAGAAGGACTAAAAATACCACTGTCAAAGTCAATAAAATCTAGTGTAAGAAGGACTAAAAAACCGTTATCAAAGTCAACAAAATCTAGTCTTAGAAGGATAAAAAGACCATTATCCAAGTCTATAAAATCTAGTGAAACTAAGACCAAAAAACCGTTATCAAAGTCGTTAAAATCTTGTGGCAGAAAGATTAAAAAGACTGTTATCAAAGTCGACAACATCTATTTGAAAAAGAGCTAAAAATACCGATATCAAAGTCGAAAATATCTAATGTAAGAAGGACAAAAAACCGTTATAAAATCGATAAAATCTAGAGCAAGAAAAACTAGAAAAACCATTACGAATGTCAAAAAATTCTAGTGTAAGAAGGACTATAAAGACCATTATCAAAGTGACAAAATGTCGTGTAACACGACCGTTATAAAAAGACCGTTATCAAAGTCAACAAAATCTAGTGTAAGAAAGACTAAAAAGACCATCATGAATGTTAAAAAATCTAATGTAAGAATTACTAAAAAGACCGTTATTAAAGTTAACAAAATCTATTGGAAGAAGGACTAAAAGACCGTTAAAAAAGTTGATAAAACCTATTGTAAGAAATACTAAAAAGACCATTATGAATGTGAAAATATCTAGTGTAAGAATTACTAAAAAGACCATTATTAAAGTCGAAAATATCTAGTGTAAGAAAAACTAAAAACTCGTTATTAAAGTTAACAAAATCGAGTGGAAAAAGGACTAAAAAACCATTATCAATGTCGAAAAAATCTAATGTAAGAAGGACAAAAAGACCGTTATAAAAGTCGATAAAATCTAGTGTAAAGAAGGACTAAAAAGACCAGATATTTTCAACCTTGATAACGGTATTTTTAGCTCTATTCCCACTAGATGTTTTAATCTTTCTTTCAGTAGATTATGTTAACTTTTGATAACCGGCTTTTAGTTCTTCTTACACTACATTTTTTTCGGCTTTAATAACGGTTTTTTTAGTAATTCTTTCAGTAGATTTTTTGACATTCATAATGGTCTTTTTAGTAATTCTTACAGTAGTTTTTTGACATTCATAATGGTATTTTTAGTCTTTCTTACACTAGATTTTGTTGACTTTGATAACGGTCTCTTGATAACGGTCTTCTTACACGACATTTTGTCACTTTCTTAATGGTCTTTTTAATCCTTCCTGCACTAGATTTTGTTGACATTGATAATGGTATTTTAGTTATTCTTACATTAGATATTTTCAACTTTGATAACGGTATTTTTAGCTCTTTTTCCACTAGATGTTGTCGACTTTTAAAACAGTCTTATTAATCTTTCTGCCACTAGATTTTTCGACTTTGATAACGGTCTTTTTAGTCCTACTTACACTAGATTTTGTTGACTTTGATATTAATGTAAGAAGAGCTTAAAATACCGTTATCAAAGTCGACAAAATCTTGTGAAAGAAAAACTAAAAACCAGTTATAAGGTCAACCAAATCTAGTGGAAAAAACATAAAAATACCGTTATCAAAGTCGACAAAATATAGTGTAAGAAGGACTAAAAATAACGTTATCAAAGTCAACAAAATCTAGTGCAAGAAGGAATAAAAAGACCATTATGAAAGTAATTAAAATATAGTGCAAGAAAGATAAAAAGACCGTTATCAAAGTCGACAAAATCTGGTGTAAGAAAAACTAAAAACCTGTTGTAAAGTCAACCAAATCTAGTGGAAAAAATATAAAAATACCGTTATAAAATTCTGAAAAATCTAGTATAAGAAGGACTAAAAATTCCGTAAATAAAGTCAACAAAATCTAGTGCAGGAAGGACTAAAAAGACAATTATGAAAGTAATTGAAATCTAGTGCAAGAAAGACAAAAAAGACCACTATCAAAGTCGACAAAATATAGTCTAAGAATGCCTAAAAAGACAGTTATAAAAGTCGACAAAATCTAATGGAAGAAAGACTAAAAGATCATTTACAAAGGTAACAAAATCTAGCGGAAAAAGGACAATAAAGACCGTTATCAAAGTTAACTAAATCTTATTTACGTAGGACTAAAAATACCGTAATCAATGTGAACAAAATCTGGTGCAAGAAAGACTAAAAAGACCATTATGAAAGTCATTAAAATCTAGTGTAAGAAAGACTAAAAAGACAGTTATCAAAGTCAACAACATCTAGTGTAAGAAAGACTAAAAG
>NW_013674361.1:5105-7052 GCF_000517525.1 Limulus polyphemus | reverse complement strand
GCCTAAAAAGACAGTTATAAAAGTCGACTAAATCTAACGGAAGAAAGACAAAAAAGACCATTATCAAAGTCGACAAAATATAGTCTAAGAGTGCCTAAAAAGACAGTTATAAAAGTCGACTAAATCTAACGGAAGAAAGACTAAAAAGATAATTATGAATGATTTTAAAAACATCTTCAGTAAGAAAGACTAAAAAGAACGTTAACAAAGTCGAAAAAATCTAGTAGAAGAAAAACTAAAAACCCGGTATCAAATTTAAAAAAATCTAGTGGAAGAAGAGCTAAAAATACCGTTATAAAAGTCGAAAATATCAAATGTAAAAAGGACAAAAAGACCATTATAAAAGTCGAAAAAATCTTGCGGAAGAAGGACTAAAAAGACCATTATCAAAATCAACAATATCTAGTGTAAGAAGAACTAAAAAGACAGTTATCAAAGTCAACAACATCTAGAGTAAGAATGACTAAAAAGACGATCATCACAGTCTTTAAAATGTCGTGTAAGAAAGACTAAAAAGACCGTTATCAAAAACACCAAAATCTAGAGGAATAAGGACTAAAAAACCATTATGAAATTTATTAACAACTAGAGTAAGAAAGACTGAAAAGATCGTTATCAAAGTCGAAAATATCTAGTACAAGAAATACTATAAAGCCGTTATCAAAGTCAACAACATCTAGTGGAAGAAGGGCTATAAATACCGTTATCAAAGTAGAAAATATCTAATGTAAGAAGGACAAAAAAGACCGTTATAAAATTGATAAAATCTAGTGCAAAAAACCAAAAAAAACCATTATGAATGTCAAAAAATCTAATGTAAGAAAGACTAAAAAGAACATTTTCAAAGTGACAAAATGTCGTGTAAGAAGACCGTTATCAAAGTCAAAAAAATCTAGTGTAAGAAAGAATAAAAAGACCATTATGAATGTCAAAAAAATCTAGTGTAAGATTTACTAAAAAGACCGTTATTAAAGTCGGAAATATATAGTGTAAGAAGGACTACAAGACCGTTATCAAAGTTAACAAAATCTAGTGTAATGAGGACTAAAAAGACCGTCATCAAAGTCGACAAAATCTAGTGGTAGAAAAATTAATAAGACTGTTATCAAAGTCGAAAACATCTAATGGAAAAAGAGCTAAAAATACCGTTATCAAGGTTGAAAATATCTAATGTAAGAAGAGCTTAAAATACCGTTATCAAAGTCGACAAAATCTTGTGAAAGAAAAACTAAAAACCAGTTATAAGGTCAACCAAATCTAGTGGAAAAAAGATAAAAATACCGTTATCAAAGTCGACAAAATATAGTGTAAGAAGGACTAAAAATAACGTTATCAAAGTCAACAAAATCTAGTGCAAGAAGGAATAAAAAGACCATTATGAAAGTAATTAAAATATAGTGCAAGAAAGACAAAAAGACCATTATCAAAGTCGACAAAATATAGTCTAAGAGTGCCTAAAAAGACAGTTATAAAAGTCGACAAAATCTAATGGAAGAAAGACTAAAAGACCGTTATAGCAATCGACAAAAAACAGTGAAAGATGGACTAAAAGATCATTTACAAAGGTATCAAAATCTAACGGAAGAAGGACTAAAAAGACCGTTATCAAAGTTAAAAAACCTTATGTACGTAGGACTAAAAATACCGTAATCAATGTGAACAAAATCTAGTGCAAGAAAGACTAAAAAGACCATTACGAAAGTCATTAAAATCTAGTGTAAGAAAGACTAAAAAGACAGTTATGAAAGGCAACAAAATCCAGTGGAAGAAAAACTAAAAACCCGTTATCAAAGTCAGCAAAATATAGTGGAAAATAGACTAAAGATAGAGTTATCAAAGTTGAAAAAATCTAGTGTAAGAAGGACAAAAATCCGTTATAAAAGTCAATAAAATCTAGTGTAAGAAGGACTAAAATGACCGTTATCAAAGTCAACAAAATCTAGTCTT
>NW_013674361.1:1999-4154 GCF_000517525.1 Limulus polyphemus | reverse complement strand
TAAAATCTAGTGTAAGAAGGACAAAAATCCGTTATAAAAGTCAATAAAATCTGGTGTAAGAAGGACTAAAAAGTCCGTTATAAAAGTCGATAAAATATAGTGAAAGTACGACTAAAAAGACAGTTATGAAAGTCATTAAAATCTAGTGTAAAGACCATTATCAAAGTCATTAAAATCTAGTGTAAAGACCATTATCAAAGTCAACAAAATCTCGTGTCAGAAAGACTGAAAAACCGTTATAACAATCGTAAAATATCTTCTATAAAATCTACTGTTAGAAGGACTAAAATAACCTTTATCAAAGTCGACAAAATCTAGTGTAAAAAAGCCTAAAAAAATTCATCAAAATTTTGTGTAAGAAGGACTAAAAAGACCGTTATGAAAGTCAAAAAAATCTAGGGTAAGAAGGACTAAAAAGACAATTGTCAAAGTCAACAAAATCTAGTGTAAAAAAACTAAAAGACCGTTATAAGAATCGCAAAAAATAGTGAAAGAAGGACTAAAGGATCGTTTTTAAAGTAATCAAAATCTAGCCGAAGAAGGAGTAAAAAGACAGTTATGAAAGTCGATAAAATCTAGTGGAAGAAAAACTAAAAATACCGTTATAAAAGTCAACAAAATCTAGTTGAAGAAATACTAAAAACCCGTTATCAAAATCAACAAAATCTAGTTGAAAATAGGCTAAAAATACCGTTATGAAAGTCGAAAATACCTAGTGTAAAAAGGACAAAAAGTCCGTTAACAAAGTCAACAAAATCTAATGAAAAATAGGCTAGAAATACCATTATTAAAGAGTGAAATATCTAGTTTAAGAAGGACAAATAGTCCGTTATAAAAGTCGATAAAACCTAGTGTAAGAAGGATTAAAAACCATTATCAAAGTCAACAACATCTAGTGTAAGAATTGGTAAAAAGACCATTATCCAAGTCAATAAAATGTAATGTAAGAAGGATTAAAAAGGCCGTTATCAAAGTTATAAAAATGTAGTGGAAGAAGGAATAAAAAGACAGTTAACTAAGTGAACAAAATCTAGCGTAAGAAAGACTAAAAAGATTATTATGAATGTCAAAAAATCTAGTGTAAGACGGACTAAAAAGATCATTATCCAAGTCAATAAAATCTAGTGTAAAAGGATTAAAAAGACCATTATCAAAGTCATTGAAATCTAGTGTAAGAAAGACTAAAAAGACCGCTATCAAAGTCGACAAAATATATTCTAAGAAGGCCTAAGAAAACAGTTATGAAAGTCGACAAAATCTAGTGGAAGAAAAACTAAAAACCCGTTATAAAGTCAACAAAATCTAGTGGAGAAAAAGATAAAATACCGTTATCTAAGTCAACAAAATCTAGTGCAAGAAGGCCTAAAAAGACCATTATGAAACTCATTGAAATCTTGTGTAAGAAAGACTAAAAAGGCCGTTATCAAAGTCGAAAAAATATAGTCTAAGTAGGCCTAAAAAGATTGTTACGAAAGTCGACAAAATCTAGTGGAAGAAAATGAAAAACCCGTTATTAAGTCAACAAAATCTAGTGGAAAAAAAAGATAAGAATACCTTATCAAAGTCAAAAAATCTAGTGTAATTAAGCCTAAAAAGACAGTAATGAAAGTTAACAAAATTTAAAGGAAGAAAAACTAAAAACCCGTTATCAAAGACGAAAATATCTAGTATAAGAAGGTCAAAAAGATCTGTTATAAAAGTTGATAAAATCTAGTGTAAGAAGGACTAAAAAGACCATTATGAAAGTCATTAAAATCTAGTGTAAGAAGGATTAAAAACCCGTTATCAAAGTCAAAAAAATCTTGTGGAAATAGGGGTAAAAATACCGTTATCAAATTCGAAAATATCTAGTGTAAGAAGGACAAAAAATTCCGTTATAAAAGTCGATAAAATCTAGTGTAAGTAGGACTAAAAAGACCATTATGAAAGTCATTAAAATCTAGTGTAAGAAAGACTAAAAGACCTGTTGCTTCAGCGAGGTCACGTAACTAGTTTCACGCCACGTTTCTAGAGCTATCCCGTTCCTTCGGGAATGCTCTAGCATTTACTGGATTGGGGAGTATTCTAATATATATAAGATGGTCACGGCGTGACATGACAAGGTGTGTGTAGACAGTGAGTAATTGATCTGCAGTCAGAGAGTATCATTGAAGTT
>NW_013674361.1:0-1211 GCF_000517525.1 Limulus polyphemus | reverse complement strand
GGGACAACCAATGGAAATACTTGGACAGTTCTCAGCAAACGACAGGCACAGCTACAGAACACAGGTGTCGGCTCTATAACTCAGGTACGGAACTTAAAACTAGTCAGAAGTCTAAAGGGCCAGGTTCAGGACTGTAGTCCGTGCTAAAGGGGAGAGCATGCAAGAGCTGGCACAAGACTTGGAGAGCATGGCACACAAGGCCTACCCAACTGCACCACCCAATCTCCTCAAGTTGTTGCTGATGGATCAGTTCGTAGATGCCTTGGACATTCCACAACTTAAGATACAAGTGAAGCAAGCACACCCCTCTACCATGCAGGATGCAATGGCCAGAGCTCTCGATTTTGAATCCTATGTTAAGTCCAGCACAGAGGTACCGAGTTTGGTACAGTCATCTGGATTCAAGGCCAGAAAACGTCAGCTATCAGAGAAGGTTGACTGGCACTGTAATAAACCTGGTCACAAGAGAGCTCAATGCTGGAAACTTCAACAAAAGGGAGGTGCCACAGCAGGAAAGGCTGGTATCCAGAAAGGTTGTTAGAACTGTGGAAAGCACGGACATTTGAGGAGCCAGTGAAGGAAGAATACTACCAACAAGTCTGCCTCAAGGAGACCAGTAGTGGTTGATGTTGAGCAACACCCACCAACCCCCATCATGAAAGTCCCAACAGCTAGGTGTAAAATGCCAAGCACACACAGTGTCTATGTGACAAGAAAGCTGGATGGCCAAAGGTGCAACTTTGACATAGATTCTGCGTCTCAGCAAACCCTTGTGAGCATCACGCTGTTAGATCATGAAGGCGTACAAGTAGCCATACAGAAGATTTATGGTGTGACAGGACATTCTACAAGATTGTGGGGACCAGTGTGGGTAACAATTGAGCTCATGGGCATAAAGGACAGACAGAAAATACACTTGGCTGACTTTGAAGACGAATGCATATTAGGACTGGACTATCTACTACCGAGGAAGTTTGTAATTGATTTTGATAAAATGACGTTGGGGAACAACAAAGGCCAAGTTCCGGTAACTGTTATAAGAGAGGTTGAACTAATTAGGTGCCTTCAAGCTGAAGTCAAGCCGACTGAAAGAGTAGATGATGACGAAGTAGAACTAAATATAGATATCAAGGCAGAACAGGAGAAAGACCAAGATTTGAAGCCAATGATTGATTTTCTAAAAGCGAGTGTTGTGCGACCTGCTTGAGAGA
>NW_013674360.1:26222-30327 GCF_000517525.1 Limulus polyphemus | reverse complement strand
AGTCAATATTGGAAAATTTCTAGAAATAAACCCAAACCACTAACGAATTAAAGCAACAGATAACAAAAGCTTTCCATCGAATCAGAATTGAAAATTGTATAACATAATGTAAGACATTCCATCGTAGATGTCGTCGTTGTTTAAATGCTGGTGCAGCCCAATTTGAGCATTTCAAGTAATGCAGCAGTATGTGTAAGTTAAAGTGTTGTATTAAATATTAATATGTTGTACTGGCTTGTAGGTTCATAGTCACATAAACATTTGGAATGTGGGTACATTTTTAAACCACCCTGTGTGTGTATATGTATGTATGTGTGTGTGTATGTATATGTATGTATGTATGTATGTATATGTATGCATGGTATACAGGCATATCATTTTCTTCTACCATCTATAATGATATAGTTCCTTTTCATCACTGTTATTTGGTTTATTCGTTTTTTTCAAAAATGAATAATAAAGTGTTGAAAATTTGATTTTTTTTCCTATTGCCCTAGTTATCAGTAAATAATTTGCTTATATTGTTTACTGTTATTTAGTTTTAAATAGATAAAATTAAAATACAGGTTATATTTAATATAGTTGTGGGGTGTAGCCTGGAAGAAAACTGAATTTTTAATCTATTATTTCACATTCAGCAGTTATTGAGTCTTATCAGTTAGACTATGGAAGGATCGAGTGGGAACCGTTGTTGGGCTGTCTGTCTTAAAGGCATGAGTTGGTCTTAATCCAGCCCTGGCTGTGATAAAAATAGAATTTTAAAAGTGTCTTCTAATATGTAAACAAAAATAAGTTTATGCCATCATCGATTGCTAAAAATAAACTAAAGTATGTGGGTATCATGTAGAAATCTAAGAGAAACGGTAAGTAATGGAAGATGTTAAAAGTCGAGAAAAAGACGCAAATAAACGAGGCTGCATCGCAGAAGGTCCAGTTTGATTTTACTTTTGATTATAAAGGATTATGTTTGTCATACTGAGTCATTTTTCTGTTGAATATGAAGGACTAGGATCGTCTTACTGAGTCATTTTCCTGTTGAATACGAAGGATTAGGATCACCATACTGAGTCATTTTCCTGTTGAATACGAAGGATTAGGATCGCCATACTGAGTCATTTTCCTGTTGAATATGAAGGACTATTATCACCATACTTAGTCTAGATACAATGGCAAATGTGATTTTCTCTACGAGTTTCAATCAAGGATTAATGTTTCAACTTTGACATCCAGTAAACCAGTGTTAAACATTTCAGCATTTCTCGAACCCAGGAATCTCACTGTTTATCAAAGATTTCGAAGTAATAAAAGATAAAATAAATAATCAGTCACTAAGATCATAGGTTTGTAGACGTCTCAATATTGAGATATTCAAGCAATCTTAGACAAAGGATTTGGATTACACTTAGATATTCAGTTTTTTTGATAATTTTATATAGCGAGGAAAGATGTAAAACTAGCCACCAAAATAGAAGCACTACTATCTAGAGCTATCAAATAACACTAAACTCGCTTAGTTAGTGCTCTAATTAGTGATGCTTACTCAAAAATTAACTATCTATCATTCAGTGACCAATAACTAATAAATTATTACAATAAACACAAGCCACATTATGCATAGGTTAATAAAAATATTTATCAGCAACTATTAACTTTATTCAATTTTGTTCCATGTGATTCAACTACGGAAAGCGCTTGCTAGAGGAAAGCTAGAGATACGGTTAAGTTACGTATTATAATATATACAGCAACATTTTCACAGGAAATGCTTAAAACCTTTCTTTCCGTTTTCTTGGTTTGTGCAGGATTGACCTAGCTTATAGCTTCGCACCTTGGGGCCGTGAGTACACAATAAGATTGAAGACCAAATCCCACTATTTGAATAGAACAGCCCAAGATTGGCTGGTGGGTGTTCTTGATTAACTACCTTCCCTCTAGTATTCAAGTTTAAAATTAGAGACGGCTAGTGCAGATAGCTCTTGTGTAATTTTGGGCGAATATCAGAAACAAACTTTTTTCTAGAGATAAACTTTACTGAACTGGAAAAAAACAACAACGATATACTGTAAGTTTCTCAAACTAGAGCAGACTATTTTCTCTATAAATACTCGCTACATTTTGCATTCATATTTTGGTTTGTCCGGCTACACTGCCGTTTGTTTACTTTTTCTTGCGTGTATACAAGCCCAAGAGGAGTGGGGAGAGGAGGGGGGCATTTAGCAGCAGAACTGTCTCACTCTCTGCACTGACGAGAAACAGTGCAAAATGATAACTCTTTATGACGCTAAAAAAATTAGCCGCATACAGGAATGGAAAAGATCGCTTTCACATAGGTTCAATACACAGATTCTTGATCATACATGAGGGGGTATTGTAATTACTTTACTGATACATAGGGATATATGTACTTGTGGTATTTTCAGCTAAAATCGAGTTACTGATAAATATAACAGCAGATACAATAAAAGTATATGGGGAGTGTTCTGTAGTTGATAACTTGACTGAATTTAAAGATGAAAGAAAAATAAACAGATTGTACACATTTAAATGACAACGAAAACAATATTTATTTCGATACAACATAAAAAACTCTGTACTTGCGTAGACAAATGAACGATCGCCAACATTCCGTTTCTCCAGATGAAGCTCTGTGGAACTAATCACTAATAAAGTCAAGTAGAGCTGAACTAAAAAATGAAATAAAAAAGTATCTGAATTTTAAACATCACCTTTTTATCTTTATCCAGTTGATTGCTTCACCTCTGTTTTATGACAACATTGGCAAGCTATCGGTTTTATTTGACGTCAAAGTTGAGACAGGAAAAGATATTTCAGTTTCAATTAGTTCAACCAATTCTGAAGATATAACGCTAAAATACATTGTGGAGAGAGAGGATGTCATCTAGCAAAATATCAAAGGGCTAAGATGGCTAGATCACGATATTAGACATCTTGGACCTTTTGCTACCGCCATGCCAATTGTTATAAGTGAAAAATACAAATACAAAAATTTGTTAAAAACGATTCTTTCTACATAAATCGATGTTGTGGTCAATTTTTGAAAAAAGAAATTCTAATGAAGAAATATCATTATTTGTACGAACAAAACATCTTTTAGTCCATTGCTTTATAGCCTTGAAGATACATAGCATTTCAACATACATGGATCAAAAGATGCAAAATAATGCTTATTGTTGGCCACTTATAACTTTATTTATACTTTAAAAAGTTTTCTCCTACTTTTTATAATTGCAAAGTCTTTGATCAAGTCCTCAAAACTAATCTGGCTTGACAAATCTGCTTCTATACTTAGCAGAGACAAGGCATCCAGTCTGTCTTGTCGCATAGTTGTTCTGTTGGGATTTTTAATATGCTTCAACTGAGAAAATGAACGATCATTTGTGCAAGTTGTGACCATTAATGTTAAAAATATACGCAAGCCAATCTCTACATTTGGAAACACACACTCAACATTGTCTTCTACAATTATTTTATAAAATTCAGCATGACTGAATCTGGTTTTTACAATGTTTGTTGCACTGAACATGAGTGAAATTACTGAAGCTTGGCAAAGAAATTAGTGTTCAAGTCACCTGGGTAACATCATATAGGTTTCGACAACACTGAGAGTACTTTTCAGTTCCAGGAGATGATGAAGTGACATTCTGAAGCTTCCAAAACCTTAAAGAAAGACTTCAGAATTGCTGCTGTTGCCATAGCATGTGCCTCCCATCTGGTATCAGAGAGGGATTTTAACACACTTTCATACCCAAGACAAACTTTAAGAATTTTCCACCGGCTGGTTGAGGCTGAAAAAAACGTATAAAGCAATTGCACTATAGAGAAGAAATTAACTGCCACTTGACAGCAGTCTACAGCACTTCGGCCTACCAGATTTAGTGAATGGGCTGCACAGGGCACATATATGGCAAACTTATTTTCTTCTAAAATTTATGCTGCATCCCTTTATAACGCCTAAACATGTCAGCAGCCTTGTCGTAGGAGTGACCCCTACATTTTGAAAAATTTAGTTTGCAAACTCCAATGCAACACCTCGGTTGCCATTTCCTCACCTGTGTAGCATTTTTAATTCCAAAAAGGATAAAAA
>NW_013674360.1:24633-25436 GCF_000517525.1 Limulus polyphemus | reverse complement strand
ATCTAGTATCGAAGTTTAAAGAAATGAAGTTTATCTATTATAAATGAACTCCCAACTTTAAATAATAACACAGTTTCACTACAATTAAGTCTGCTAATAACTTGCATAATATTGTTACAATTGTTGCATTATCCTATTCTTTCTTTGTTTATTTGTTTGTCTTCTAATTTACTTCATCCTTTTATTATGCATTTTAATTACTTTTTATAAAATGTTTGAGCTTTAAAATTTTTAGTACATTATATTTTACCCTGTTCAATTCAGCTTGTTGAAGATTCTATATGTACATTCCAAAACTACCAAGTATTAAATTTTAAAAATCTAACACACTCGTGTCAAAGGTTCGTTGTTGCTGCCGTTGTTCTGTCGTTTGTCATTAAATGTTGATTCTCGTTGAATGAATCTGTTGTCAGCTTTGTATGCTTTTAAAATAACGCTGAATCCTTTCCTATGAATAAACACCGCATTTCAGTTGGTGAATCAAAGCTTGAACATCATGTAATTGATTTAGTTATGGACATTAAATTTTACAAACCATTTTTTCTCCGTGTTGTTTGGGTATATGTGCAACAAAGTAATTAATGGCTCTGCTGGAAGTCGACGATGGAAGCAATTTAGTTTACTGGGCTTTAGTTTCATGTTTTAGTTTTGTATAATAAATATTTGAAATTCTAGATTAATAGAATTTGATATCTCATGATGACGGCAGTCCATTGTCGTTACTCTCTTAGTGATTAGGAATAAGTTAAAGCAATGGTCAGTAAAACCTAAATATCTATCGGGATTTTAGAAGTGAAATAATG
>NW_013674360.1:17818-24574 GCF_000517525.1 Limulus polyphemus | reverse complement strand
GTTTCGGATTATACTTATTCCATCTTGTGCAAACTACATTGAACAGGGTAAAATATTAGGTAGAAAAACCTATAAGGTTCAAAACATTTTATAAAGAGTAATTAAAATACATAGTAAAAGGATGAAGTGAATAATAAGACAAACAAATAAACAAGAGAGAATAGAATAATGCAACAATTGTAACAATATTATACAAGTTATTCATAACAGACTTAATTGTAGTGAAACTGTGTTATTATTTAAAGTTGGGAGTTGTTTTGTAATAGCCCCCCAGTGGCACAGCGATATGTCTGCGGACTTACAACGCTAGAATCCGGGTTTTGTTACCCGTTGTGGGCAGAGCACAGAAAGCCCATTGTGTAGCTTTGTGTTTAATTTCAAACAAACTATCTCTTATAATAGATAAATTTACTTTGATTAAAAGTTCAATACTAGATGATCCAGATGAGATAAATTTGAAATTTGGAAATGAGTGATTTTGGAAAAGGATAAAACATATCTTAAAGGGAGGCTATTTTTGAACTTTAGTTAACCTATACATGAGACCTGAGGGAACCTGAGGGGTAAATGTCTTCAAAAACAATTTCTGGAATGTAATTACATTGTTTGTCATTTCTTAAGGTTCGTTGTATTTGTTCTTCACGTTTTATGGTGAGCTTTAACCAATCAACATTAAAAGTTTTGAATTGTTTTACGCTGAGGATACATTGCATTTTCTTAATGTATTTTATCCAGCATCGGCTCCCATACTTATAAATTGACTAAATTCTTCGTTTCTTTTCTAAATTTACTCATTTTCTACGAGTTTACAGATAAAGATTCATTTTCCTTTGCACAAGAAATTTCTAAAATTAATAATGCTGATCAATAAATACTTTCTAGCTTCGACATTGAATCTTTATTCACAAACATCCCCCTCGAGAAAACAATACAAATAATCTTAAAGAAATCTTTCTCCAACAAAAATAAAACAAACACAAGCTTTAATTGCCAACAGTTCGAAGAATTAGTTTATCCCTGAGGGGAAGTTTATCACTTTGTCGTTATTGGTCAGCTATATGACCAAATAGATGGCGTGGCAAAGGGGTCACCTTTAGTGTCGACTCTCGCTAATATATTCCTTTCTCACAGTGAGCGATCCTGGTTAGACACCTGTCCTGGCGAACAGAAACCGGCTTTATATAGAAGGTATGTTGATGATACGTTTTTAATTTTTCGAAGCTCTAATTATATCAAACAATTCTTGGATTAGTTAAATTCGATACACTAACATTAATATAGTTAGGAAACTGAAGAAAAAATCCGGTAAATTGCCTTTTTTTGATATCCAAATCAGCAGATTAGATAACCATTTCGCTACATCAGTTTATCGTAGAAAATATATACAGGTTTAATTATTCGATTCGACAGTTTTATTCCGAAATCCATTAAACGTAACTTTATAATCAATCTTCTCAATAGAGCATACAACATCTGTTCTAACTTCCTCTCTCTCTTCATATCTAAATTACCATCTTTCAGAACATTTTAATAAACAACAGCTATCTCTTAGTTTTTATTCAAGCCCTAACACACAAGTTCCTTTCTCACAAATTTCACCCCAGGATCGCATTTAAATACACATGTGGTGGCTGTAATGCCATTTACATTAGCAAAACTATACGCCAATTACACCTGCGAACACATAGGAGTATGAAACAGGAATGGTAGAAAACTATCAAATCCACCAGACTCCACAATTCGCACACATAGTGAAAACAACAATCATTCTATCTTGATTACGAATTTCAAAGTTATCTCATCTGGATCATCTAGTATCGAAGTTTAATGAAAGAAAGTTTATCTATTATAAATGAACTCCCAACTTTAAATAATAACACAGTTTCACTACACTTGAGTCTGTTAATAACATGTATGATATTGTTACAATTGTTGCATTATCCTATTCTTTCTTTGTTTGCCTTCTAATTTACTTCATCCTTTTATTATGCATTTTAATTACTCTTTATAAAATGTTTGAGCTTTAAAATTTTTTGTACATTATATTTTACCCTGTTCAATTCAGCTTGTTGAAGATTGTATATGTACATTCCAAAACTACCAAGAATTAAATTTTAAAAATCTAACACACGCGTGTCAAAGGTTCGTTGTTGCTGCCGTTGTTCTGTCGTTTGTCATTAAATGTTGATTCTCGTTGAATGAATCTGTTGTCAGCTTTGTATGCTTTTAAAATAACGCTGAAGCCTTTCCTGTGAATAAACACCGCATTTAGTTGGTGAATCAAAGCTTGTATATCATGTAATTGATTTAGTTATGGACATTAAATTTTACAAACCATTTTTCTCCGTGTTGTTTGGGTATATGTGCAACAAGGTAATTAATGGCTCTGCTGGAAGTCGACAATGGAAACGTTTTAGTTTACTGAGCTTCAGTTTCATGATTCAGTTTTGTATAATAAATATTTGAAATTCTAGATTAATAGCATTTTATATCTCATGATGACGGCGGTCCATTGTCGTTATTCTCTTGGTGATTAGGAATAAGTTAAAGCAATGGTTAATAAAACCTAAATATCTATCCGGATTTTAGAAGCAAAATAATGATGAAAAGCTTGTAATTCAAACTTATGTGTTTTTATCCATATTATTCATCTTGGTAATTTCTTTGTTTTTTCCCCCCTTATATAACACACCTGCTAATTCCAAAAACTTCCAAAGAGAAAAGGATATTTCATTGTGTTTAATAACGCTTGGAGACGGCTTGAATGGGTAATGAAGAAAATCTTTAATATAAGTTTAACATAACAGCAAATATACAACGTTTCGCCAAAGTTTTGTCATCATCAGGTACCTCGTCATCGAACTTGAATTTATTGTACTTGTTTTCTTAAGAACAGAAGCAAATATTATAGGTATAGCAATAACTTTTATTTCCATAGGGGTTAATACACGGAAACATGGAGTTCAGCTTTCAATCAGAAAGAGAGAGATTTAAAATAGTATATATGTATCTCATTAATGGAAAACACTTTCATGTGCCTATTCCATAACTTTAGAGCTATTGTTTCACCATTAAACTTTAACTTAAGATGGAAAGTCCACCTGTTAGGATAGCGGTATGTCTACGGATTTACAATGCTAAAATGACGGGCTCCATACCCGTCGGCGGACACAGGAGATAGCCCGATGTGGCTTTGCTATAACAATACGCACATCTAAGATGGAAAATAACACTAAAATTGTTTACAGTTAGTATTCTAACTAATGAAAGTTATTCCAAATTAACTGGGAGCTTTATTCTATGTTACCGGCCAACTTAGTTTCATCAAGTTTTCACAGACTTGACACATATACATTTCTCACAACTACAGAACTGGTCGCCGAGGCAAAGATAACTCGTCGACTGTTGGAGCCAACACACTTATTTGATGGCAAAACAGTCTGGGTGAGCTATAA
The DNA here is from genome assembly GCF_000517525.1 of Limulus polyphemus. Taxonomy (NCBI): domain Eukaryota; kingdom Metazoa; phylum Arthropoda; class Merostomata; order Xiphosura; family Limulidae; genus Limulus; species Limulus polyphemus. The sequence continues at coordinate 21,119 of NW_013674360.1, read as the reverse complement.
ACCTTGAATCAAAGTTTACGATGCCTGAGGAAAACCTAGTTCTTGATTAACCTTGGAAAGTGGAAAATCATACCTATTGGTGCAAAGCTGCGTTGTGTTAATGGAAAAGATGTTTAACGCTATTTAAGGATCTATTAAGCGCTAATCAGCGGAAAGAATATAGTCCTGATCTAATTCCGTCAGCTCTTCTGAGATTGTAACCCAAGCCTGAAATCAGATTACAAAAAGTGCGTCATGGAATCAAATTCTCATTCTACCAAACACAGATGTATCGTAATTAACAGATATTTTAGTGCAACGTAGTACTGTGTCGTTTTTTCATGAATGCAAAAACCATGACACTGTCATTTGTGGAAAGACCATCAACAGGAGAAATAATGTGCTGTAGATGAATAATGGCTTTTGCAAGAATAGAAAGCATGAACAGCAAAAAATAAAGAATGAAGAGACACCTGCAAGAAGTTCACTGATTCACAGCTACTTAGTTCTATTTACATTCTAATGGAAAAACATCGAGCTTTAAATCCAAAGAACAAGTACTTTACACATAACAAATGACTGTTGTGTAGTAAAAAGACGATGAAAATGTCAGTGCGAATGCATGGGCACCCGTTTTGTGAGACTAAGACGTTATTATACTACTTAGGTACAAGTGTTTAAGAGCTACTTATGTGACTGAATTGCATATGCTGCCAATGACACTTGATGGTACGTATTGAAAAGATTAGACATGCTGCAATTAGTAAAAAGTGTAAAAACGTAAAAACTAACAGGTGTAAGGCATCAATTTCAACAATCCCTTAACATGCCTCGCCCTGCTGTTAGAACTATGGGTGCCAGGAAGAAACTTGAGAATTAATTAGATGTGCAATCTAACTAATTATTGAGCGGCAAATTGCATACCAAGCTCTGCTCTTGGTGAAAGCCCGACAGATCCAGTGAAAATCTGCAAGTAAAAGTGAACTCTTAGTCCATAATGGACTTTGTTTTTGAAACTCTCGTAGTGTACGTTAAATGTCATACCTTAAATGTTTTGCAGGTTATTTTAAGGAGATTGCACCTTCTTTTCTCTGAAAACGCGGAAAATACGCACAAATGTGCTAAAAATGAACAAAATCTCTGCGAGGATTTTCAGCAGCATTTAATAAAAATTGATGCAAGAAAATAGGAGTGTATCGGAAGCGAGGAGATGTAGCAGTCGGGCGGAGAAACTTGACAAAAATGACAAAGCAGTTGCGCCACTTCTTATTCAAAGAAATAAATATGAGTTTTATAGTGGAGATCCAGAAACAAAATACTCAAAGCTTCCATTCACCCCTCGAAATCAGCAAATCAGCGGCTATTATCATCAATACTTCCCACTGTGGTAGAGAGGTATTTCTGTGGACCTACAACGCTAGAAACCGGGTTTCAATACTCGTGGTGGTCAGAGCATGGATAGCTCTTTAAGTAGCCCTGTGTTTAAATACAAACAAACAAAATTATCATCACTAAGATCGCCGAAGAAATAGGAATCGTATCAATATCATTCGACCTATAACGTCCCACAATGTAGCTTCATAGGTTTTGTTTATAGTCAACATAAACGTCGCCTTGAAAGCTAGCGTCCACTGATAGTAAATGATCTGTTGAAAGTTTGTCAAAATATGGTCAGAGATTGACCTCGTCATCTTTTGCAGAAGCTTGTTATAACTGAAATTGCAATGTTATGCAATATCGTGTAATGATAACTATCTTTCTTTTTATACTTGACTTTGAAAGTTTATTTTCAAGCAATAGGGAAATCATTTTTATAAAGTGTAAGTAACCCTCATTATAGCAGTACTAAACTTTCCTAGAAACGTTATAGTTTACAAATGGCAGATACCGTATTATGTAGCTTCGTTGTAGAAACAAACTCTGTCGTATGGATTGGGGAAATAATGTTCGAATATAGTTAATCTGTGTTGTAACTATATTTTGAAACGTGTTTTAAGTGTTAATTCTTTTAATCAGTTCATAGTGTTTGCTTGTTTGGATAATGATATGATGTTGGTTAATTATTTTTAAAAGTATTAACGTAAAGAAACGGTATATTTAGTCTAAACAAATATTATTCTTCATAACATATTTTCATTTCTGCTTACTTATTTTTTCCCTTCTAATCTATTTACAGACAATGCGTGGAATAAAATATTTTTGTACAGATGACAATGGAATATGGGATACGTCCAAGAAGGTGGATCTTGTAAAATTGAAAAAACGAAAAAACTCCATCCGATATCAAGATGTTGGTTGATTTTCCAGACAACGATTCTGAGTGTAGAAACGATGATGCTGAACATCCTGTAAAATAACCTGTAAAACCTAAACTTGGCTTTTTGGATTCTATTCCATGTACAGGCATTCTTTTAGCAATATTTGCCAGTACCTGCGGAGCAATTAATGCTTTACTGATCAAAGTTTTACGTCACTTGGGCCATCTGAAATTTTTGGCCTTAGACGTATAGTTCATATTGTGCTTCCAATTCCTATTATGATTTGGACGCGGTCAAAGATGTTCTTTCCTGGCCAAAACGGAATTATTTTTTCATTAAGGGCTATTTTGGGAACTGGCTCTTTTGTGATATACTATTTTGGATTTTATTATCTTCCTATTGGCGACGCTTCATTAATTTTCTTCATTCAACCAATCTATACTAGTTTACTTGCTTGTTTTTTTCTTCGTGAGAATTGTGGACCATTTGAAATTTCAACTGTTCTGGTTGATATCCTCGGAGTTGCTCTTGTGGCGTCTCCGTCTTTCCTGTTTTCTACGCAAGGATTCTCTCATGACCACGTCGTTGGATGTTTATGTGCCATCGGTGCTGCTGCCGGAGAAGCTACTGTACGTGTGGGGATGTGGCGACTACAGGATGTGCCCAAAACCGTCGTAATATTTTGGTGGTCCGTTTGTGCTTCATTGATTACCTTGCTGGGTACGTGGAGCTTAGGAGTCCGGCAAAGCCCAGAAAACTGGCAAAAAACTTTATACATTTTACTAATTGGCGGCGTGGGGCTGCTGAGCCAGGCAGCGCTTACAACTGCGTTGTACATCGAAGAAGCAGGAAGAGTTTCTATTGCAAGTACTTCTGAAATTATAGTTGCCTACGTTTTGCAAGTAACTGTGCTAGGAGAAGCTCCTACAGTCACTAGTATAATAGGAGCTCTTCTTGTCATCACAGGTATAATCCTTGCAGGTATCAAACAGCTACAATGTACTGAAGTCCTGAAAAATCGTCTTCATGGATATACATCTTTGATACAGGCAAAATTATGATTT
>NW_013674360.1:13557-17192 GCF_000517525.1 Limulus polyphemus | reverse complement strand
GTGATACAGTACCTTTTATGGTTTAAGCGTTATAAGCCTTCAAGCTTACCGTTATCTTTTAGGCAGGATTATAGGAAATTAATCTAAGAGACTTTTTCCCCCTCCCTTTTTATTGGCTATATTTTTGTGGATTGGTAGTACCAAGCATGGTGTACGCGTATACCCGTATCGATTTTATTACTCATCAAGACATCTAGCAGCCTACCCTCAAATTGAAATTATTGATTTTTTTTTTTTTTTTTTTTACACTTGGAAGCGATACAACACATTTCATTATTTAATGTGTTTTAAAAAAATATCTTAATGGTCGTGTATTAATTGTTTTAAGAAATAAACAATTTTAATTTAATATGCAAGACCAAGGGTAAGAACAAGCGTATCTTCGACTCTGAAACGTTTTTAACGTCTTTACCAAAGACGTTTTCTGTGACTAGCTGTTAAAAGACACCTTGTTACACAGCGGCAATCAAGAGAGAATATATCTGTCATTAGGCTAACTTTCACTGCTTACTACTGACCAAAGAAAAATATGATTGGACAGGCTTGAAAAGTGTAACAGTCGACAGTCTGTGTACGAAAAGACCAACTATTATAAATTGTTTGTGAATCTTAGGAAGGACATTCATTACACCAGCTATCGTATGACACCTAACAATCGGTTGGTTGTGTGGTGTTTTCTGCGCCAAACAACCAGTAAAAGTAAATAAGAGTAAAATGTAAAAATAAAGCGAGTTAAAACCAAAATATGTCCAAAATTTGGATAAAATATTTATAAGATACAATTAGAAATACCAATATTGCGAAAAAAATGAAAAATACAATCTAATCGGACAGTGTTACCATTACCAATGACACTGTCCAGCGTCAGGGGTAAACTTTAAAAGAAAATGTGCCTAAAATGGTGCTGCCACTCACGGTCGTAACGACGGCACGACAGTAAAATGTGGGCTATTGTGACTTGAGTGTCACAATGGCGCTACACATCGGTGGGTCAATACCTGATAAAGAAAACAATGGGTTAAAAAACTATGACCAATGCGTAGCCTTGCCAGGACTATTTCCTCCTTACGGAAACAAGACAGCCAAAGACCAACAGAAGGTTTGATCTGGAAAAGCTTATTATGGCGTTACTCACCCCAAGTCGACTGCCAACTGGCACGAAGCGGCGCCTTGAAGACAGGATGGTAGTCCATGTATGGGACAGGCACGGCCGTGATTGCACCACAGCAGACAGACTTAGCTGCGGGTGTCAGCGACCTCATTCCCGTGAATGCCGACGTGGCCAAGGATCCAGAAAAATTGGATAGAAATAGAAGATAGATAAAAGTGGGCCAATCGGTATTGAAAATCGACGAAAACAGGGTGAAAACTAACGTTAAGCCATTTCAGGGCCAATAGAGCTAAGAGAATCAGTGTAAATAGTACAATTACTGTACTGCATAGCTTCTACATGATCCAGGGCAAGAGAAATAGCATACAACTCGGCATTGAACACAGAAACTGTAGAGGTGATCCACCTTCCCCAGATGACTCAAGGAAAGGTCAAGGATAGGATGGTAATAAGCCATGGTGGAATAGGCTGATCATTGAGGACAGCAATGTCATCCAATGCCAGACTCAATTCAGCCACTAGTGCCCGGATACGAAGGCCAAACAGAGGACTAGCAGACCATCTGTTCTGAAAGAGCATTGCCCACTGAGGAAGAAAAACACAATCCCAGGTGGGATGCCGTGGTTAGGATCTAAGCTTGGAAGCATATTGTAAAGAAAGTTGCAAACAAAGGAGGTGAAGAAGATGTTCATACGACTCAGTGTACAAACTCTGGAGTGGAGAAGTGTGAAAAGTCCCGGTGCAGAGCCGAAGAACCAGATAGTAAATGGGGTTAAGCATCTTCATGGCCGAGGTCCTGGCAGAACCAAAGACCCAAAATCCAGTTTGGATCGAATCAGGGCACGATAGATCCTGGGCATAGAACATCAATCTGCTCCCCAAGAGCTGGAAGAGAGGACATGGAGGATGTTCAGAGCCCTTGCACACTTGACATGTAGTTGCTTGATGTGCAGAATGAAGATAAGCCCCAAGAAGAACCACATAAATAACTATATCGCTGAGACGGAGTTTGCAATGGTCCTTGTCATCAACCGATTGAGAGCAGTCTGAAGCTGCTGCTCAATAAACCTCATGTAAAACAACTGACACGAGATGTGGAAGTCGTCGACATAGAACCCATTTGCAACAGTCGGAGGAAGATTATTAGTGATGGCATTAATTATAACACTAAAAATTGTGACACTCAAGACACAGCCATTAGGGATTCCAAGTTCCTGTGGGAAGGAATGGGAAAGAGTTGAACCCACATGTACTTGGAATCGCCTGTTCAGTAAAAAGTTTAAAAAAATGGGTAAATGGTCATGCAACACGTAGGAGTGGAAGTCCTGCAAAATACCATATCTCCACGTGGTGTCATAAGACTTCTCGAGATCAAAGAACATAGAAAGAAGGTATTCTCTCTTGAGAAAGGCTTACGTGATCGACGTTTTAAATCGAATCAGATGGTCCATGGTGGATTGCTGTCGACGGAACCCACATTGGGTGGGTAAGAGGATCATGTTTGATTCCAGGAACCAAACAAGACGAGCATTAACCATCCTCTCTAGAACCTTAGAAAGACAACTAGTCAAAGCGATGGGACGATAATTAGAAAGAATCTTGGGATCCTTCCCAGGTTTGGAGAAAGGGAGGACAATAGCCTGGCACCAAGCATCTGGAAAAATATGCTTCTGCCAGATCCAGTTAAAAATAACCAGAAGAATAACAAGAGAGGCAGGAGAGAGATGGTGCAACATCTCATAATGAACATCATCAGGTCCGACCAATGTACTGCCAGATCGATGAAGAGCAAGTTTGAGTTCCACCACTGTAAAGGGGCTATTATAATCATAGAGACGTTCGGCCCGAAAAGAAAGAGGCGATCGCTCTGCTCGAGACTTTATGGCCAAGAAGGCAGAGGAAGAAACAGAAGTGCTAGATGCACGAGAAAAGCTCTGGCCGAGAGCATCAGCAATGCTCTGGACATCAGCAACTTCCTGGCCATTGGAGAGCAAGATGGAAAGGGGATGGGAAGCACACCTCCCAGTGACTCTCCGAATCTTGTCCCATACAATTTTGGAACTGGTGGTAGAAGAGATGCTAGGAGTCTTGGATAAAGTTCACTACCCCATGCTCGGCAGGTTCGACGTCAAAGCCAAAATGCACAGGCCCGCTGATAAACAATGCGGTTAGAAAGATTGGGATACTGTCGAAAGGTATCCCAGGCCCGTTTTTGAGCCTTCCATGCCTCCTGGCAGGCAGGACTCCACCATGGACGAGGATACCGTGGAAAACGTGTCGGGGTCTTAGAAATATAATAAAAATCCCCCTGGACAATACAGTCAGTCACTGCCACCACACAATCGTCTATTGATGGTAGACAGACGAAGGCAGGATCAAGTTCAGAGAGAGAGGAGAAAGATGGCCAGTCAGCCTGGTCCAGCTTCCACCATGGCACTCGGGTCGGTGGCATTGACCATGGCCAACCTCTCTCAGTATGAAGGGAAATGATCACTGCTCCGAGTATCGCTGTCGACCATCCAAG
>NW_013674360.1:9155-12557 GCF_000517525.1 Limulus polyphemus | reverse complement strand
TTATACAATTTTCAATTCTGATTCGATGGAAAGCTTTTGTTATCTGTTGCTTTAATTCGTTAGTGGTTTGGGTTTATTTCTAGAAATTTTCCAATATTGACTGAAATCAAAATAAAACTTTGAGAATCGATATGTAGATGTTGCATAACTTGATGTAGATGGGGCCACCATGTATATATATGTGTGTATGAGAGATTGATACAAAACCGATTTATGTTCCCAAATGTAAACGAGTAGCCTCCTCTCAAAATTGAAATTAATAAGAGTAAAATATATCTATTAGAAATATGAGTAACGACTACATCCAAGTCAATTACAGCTTTGTATAAACAGTTGTACAATAAAAAACATTTAATTTTTGAACGTTTCGGATTGTACGTATTCCATCTTCAGCAAACTACATTGAACAGGGTTAAATATTAGGTAGAAAAACCTATAAGGTTCAAAACATTTTATAAAGAGTAATTAAAATACATAGTAAAAGGATGAAGTAAATTATAAGACAAACAAATAAACAAGAAAGAATAGAATAATGCAATAATTGTAATAATATTATACAAGTTATTAACAGACTTAATTGTAATGAAACTGTGTTGTTATTTAAAGTTGGGAGTTCACAGCGATATGTCTGCTGACTAACAACGCTAGAATCCGGGTTTTGTTACCCGTGGTGGGCAGAGCACAGATAGCCCATTGTGTAGCATTGTGCTTAATTTCAAACAAACTATCTCTTTACATTATCTTTAATTAAAAGTTCAATACTAGATGATCCAGATAAGATAACTTTGAAATTTGGAAATGAGTAATTTTTGAAAAGGATAAAATAGATCTTAAAGAGAGTCTATTTTTGAACTTTAGTTAACCTATACATGAGACCTGAGGAACCCTGGGGGGGGGGGGTAAATGTCTTCAAAAACAGTTTCTGGAATGTAATTACAATGTTTGTCATTTCTTAAGGTTCGTTGTATTTGTTCTTCACGTTTTATGGTAAGCTTTAACCAATCAACATTAAAAGTTTTGAATTGTTTTACGCTGAGGATACATCGCATTTTCTTAATGTATTTTATCCAGCATCGGTTTCCATACTTATAAATTGACTAAATTCTTCGTTTCTTTTGTAAATTTACTCATTTTCAACGAGTTTACAGATAAAGATTTCTCCTCCTTTGCACAAGAAATTTCTAAAATTAATAATGCTGATCAATAAATACTTTCTAGTTTCGACATTGAATCTTTATTCACAAACATCCCCCTCGAGGAAACAATACAAATAATCCTAAAGAAATCTTTCTCCAACAAAAATGAAACAAACACAAGCTTTAATCGCCAACAGTTCGAAGAATTAGTTTATCCCTGAGGGCAAGTTTATCACTTTGCCTCTATTGGTCAGCTATATGACCAAATAGATGGCGTGGCAAAGGTGTCCCCTTTAGGGTTGACTCTCGCTAATATATTCCTTTCTCACAGTGAGCATTCCTCGTTAGACACCTGTCCCGCTGAACAGAAACCGGCTTTATATAGAAGGTATGTTGATGATACGTTTTTAATTTTTCAAAGTTCTAATCATATCAAACAATTATTAGACTATCTAAATTCGAAACACTAACATTAATTTTACTTATGAAACTGAAGAAAAAAAAACCGGTAAATTGCTTCTTCTTGATATTCAAATCAGAAGATTAGATAGCCATTTCGCAGCATCTATCTATCGAAGAAAATATATACAGGTTTAAATATTCGATTCAACAGTTTTATTTCGAATTCCTTTAAACGTAACCTTCCAGTCAGTCTTCTCAATAGAGCATATTACCTCTGTTCTAACTACGTCTCTCTTCATATCGAAATCACCATCTTTCAGAACATTTTAACAAACAACAGCTATCCCTTGCTTTTTCTTCAAGCCCTAACATGCAAGTTCCTTTCTCATAAAATTAACCCTCCCCCCCCCAAAACAAACATGCACTGTTGATAAATACCCATTAAGGCTGATCGTTCCTTTTTTAGGTCAATAAAGCTTCATGGTGAAGTCATAAATTGTAAGGGTAATTATATCGTTTCGTCCCCAAATTAAACAACAAATAATATTTAAATCACATTTTAAAATACGAAATCTATTCCGATCGAAATACCTATTCTTCATCAGAAACGCTCTTCACTCGTCAATCGGAAAGGTCGTCAAAGATCTACTTCCCTTGGACCCTCTCTGACCCAGAATCAGATCGTCACTCAATATGATTGTGGTTGTTTTTACCAGTGAAATACAAGTGCAAGGACTGAGATGCCATCAGATTACTATTTTTTCGTTCATTGCAAAGCAATTTTAAGGGGAAAACGTATGCAAATATGGAAGGTGTTAAAGAGAACATCGACATGTTTTTTGGCTTCAAAGCCAAGTTATTTCTTTATTCAGGGCATTAACAACCTAATTGTAAGATGGAAAAGCATCATCGATAAGAATGGAGATTGTTTCATTTAATAGATGTTTTGTTTTGACATACAAGCTGTTCGGGTTTTCTCATCCAAAAAAGAGCGACATTAATTTCTTGGCGACTAAGGAAACTAGATTAACAGTTTCCTGTTTTCACCCGCATACACTCGTTACAGCTGTATCAAGCATCATTACTTACATTAATTGCTTAAGTTAATATCACGTGACGCTGAACGCTTTTTACTTAGAATTTCAGAAAATTAGGTGAATTTGTGCTTAAAAGTTGGCAATGAATAATAATCGTATAATTCTTTTGAAAACTTGAGCTAGAAACTGCTTATTTAGTTTCCTTGTCCTGTTATTGTTGTTTGGTGCTTTATGGCGCAAAGCTGCGAGGCTATCTGCGCCAAACAACCGGTAAAAACGATGAAAATAAATTAAAGTAAAATGTAAAAATACAGTGAGTTAAAAACAGTACATGTCGATAAAAGATTTATATATAATTAAAAAGGCTTATAGTGGGTAAAAAATTAAAAATACAATCTAATCGGACAGTGTCACCATTACCAATGACGCTGTCCAGGGTCGGGGGTAAGCTTTTAAATAAAATGTGTCTAAAATGATGCCGCCGCTCACGGCCGTAACGACGGCATGACAGTAAAATGTGGGCTATTGTGACTTGAGTGTCATAATGGCTACAAATCGAAGGGTAAATGCCTGATAAAAGAAAACGATGGGTTAAAAAACTATGACCAATGCGTAGCCTTGCCAGGAAGGTTTGATCTGGAAAAGCTTATTATGACGTTGCTCACTCCATGTCGACTGCTTAGGATGTGAAGTTTCTACTAAAATGTCTCCAGAACGTAGCTTCTTAACTGACTTTAGAGAGCCAGCAAGCCCCTCCAAGCCCTAAAGATTTATCTGATTGTGAATGCATGATTAAAAAGCGAGGTACAGGTGTACTGTGTGATGAA
>NW_013674360.1:7927-8726 GCF_000517525.1 Limulus polyphemus | reverse complement strand
CAAACAAGGACACTGCAGCAACGCCACCATTTCGTGAGTACTATACCCAAATACCAGTATCACACACGATGTCCTCAACACTGGTACTCAGTTGACCCTAGCCCCAGTGGACCAGCCGATTGACCCTAGGGGGGCCACCCCAAGGCCACCCATCTACAAGAATTCACAGCCAAAGTGGTGTGTTGCAGTGCCCCAGACACCACTCAACCAGCAGGATCCTCTCCTCCCCTTCATGGGTCGCCACGCACGGCAAACACGTGGGTGGATGTTTAGATCCCAGAGAAAATAACTGTAAATACAGAAACTTCCCTGGGAGGTCCCCTCACTACGTATGGGAATCCACGTGGAGGGGTTGCTTGTCGTAATCAATACTTATGTACCTGCACATTCTTTTACTCTACAGTTTTGCAGTTCTAAATCAGCAGTTTTTAATCCGAATTTACAAAAAAAAACGGTCCACTTTTACTCTTAGGTGAAGATATGTAGTAAAAGTTTTGGACAGTTAGTTCACGTGACTTTTGGAGTAGGCATGCACAAAAATTGTGTTCAAACGCGAGTGAGTTTTTTTTATAACTTTGTACATGTGGCCTATATTTACACCAAATTTGACACCTAATTGTAGGTTGCAAAGATCTGTCAGTGTACCAAACTTGAAAAAGTATGCCTGAAAATTAAATGTTTTCTATAAAATAAAGTTAGTCATTTTCGTGCGATGAAAAAAACAAAAGGAAAACCTCACTAGCCGCGACACTTAATTATTTTAGGCAGAAATTATTCTAATTAATCTATTAGACCTTTT
>NW_013674360.1:6250-7565 GCF_000517525.1 Limulus polyphemus | reverse complement strand
AAGCAATACCAAGTGTATGGCGCGGATACGCCCGAATCTAATCATCAGGATCTCTACCAGCCTACTCTCAAATTGAAATTATTTTAGGCAGGATTAGAGGTAATGAATCTGAGACTTTGGGCATGGTGAAATACATCAATCGAAAGGGTTTGTCTACCCGAATACAACACTGTAATGAGACCTCAAGTCGATCAAGATTTAATGGAACTATGAGCTAAAAGTTTGTATAATTGACACTTGAAACCGTCTGTATTTGATAAACTCGGAGCAGTTATGCTAGCCACTTTGCCGCGACTAAAAGTAGAAAGAAATTCAATCAAAATTGGATATCTCTTGTATTTCTTAATGGATTGTCTTGAAAGTTGGTATGTGAAATGAGGGCCCAGTAGAGCATATCCACTAAACATATGCGATAGTTTGGGTAACCACAGTCCAAAAGTGGAATATTCCTAAAGTATCACTCCTGCTAATAACACAGTGTGTCCTGCATGTTGTGTTGGCCGCACGATACATTAGTGTCTTGATATCCGATTCAGCAAACACAAGACCCTTTTATACAATTAATTAAGTATCGTTAAATTATCATCTGAGAGTAAGACTGCTAGCGAGATTGGGATGAGACAGACACAATGATTCTTTACATAAAGTAATGATAATCATACGATAAAACAAAATCAATGCAACTATTCAATGGTTTCTAGCATCACGTGGGCAATTAAATATTTATTTACATCGCAATATATATTAAACACAAAAGAATAGATCGTGAAAATATGCTCTCTGTCATTACTTATAGCTTAGCAGTAAGCTCCGAGGCTTATAATTAAAACTTTACATAGGGCACATTATATCTAGCCCATTGTGCAGCTTTGCGCTTAAACAATAAACTTTAAAACGTATGTGGCGCAGAGGTTTGTACAAGTTGTTATGAGCTTAAAGTTAATTTTCCTCGTGGAATACATATGACGATAAATCGTTGTGTAAGTGTGATTATATGTTTTTAAATTATATTTAACTATTTTATATAAACAATTATTTCTCATATTCCACCCCATCCGCAATATTGCTTGATGTATGTTTTAATATTCACTTTGGATTTTTTTTAAAGTTATTTTCCTATTTAATAACTTGTTCTGAAAATTGTTTACCTAACTGCAACCATAATATTAAGAACTTCGCATATTTCTAGTTATCTTCAGTCAAGGTTATGGCTAGGTGGTTAAGGCACTTGACTCGCAATCAGAAGACCGGGAGTCACAACAAACATGCTCGCCCTTACAGTCGTCAATCCCAATATTCGTTGGTAAAAGACTAG
>NW_013674360.1:3783-5360 GCF_000517525.1 Limulus polyphemus | reverse complement strand
AAAATTATCATCGCTAAGATCGCTGAAGAAATAGGAATTGTATCAATATCATTCGACCTATAAAGTCTAACGATGTAGTTTCGTAGGTTTTGTTTATAGTCTACATAAACGTCGCCTTGAAAGCTAGCGTCCACTGATAGTAAATGATCTGTTGAAAGTTTGTCAAAATATGGTCAGGGATTGACCTCGCCATCTTTTACAGAAGCTTCCAATAATTGAAACTGCAATGTTATGCAATAGTGTGTAATGATAACTATCTCACTGTTTATATTTGTTGTAGTTTCAAGCAATAGGGAAATCATTTTTATCAAGGGTAACTAACCCTCACTATAGCAGTACTAAACAATAAACTTCTTTCCTCGAAACATTAGTTTACAGAGGGCAGATAGCCAATTATGTAGCTTTGTTGTACAAGCAAATAAACTCTGTCGCATGGATTGGGAAAATAATGTTCGAATATAGTTAATATGTATTTGTAACCATAGGTTAAATGTTATTTCTTTTAATCAGTTCAAAGAGTGTTTGCTTCTTTGGATAATGATATGACGTTCATTAATTATTTTTAAAAACATTAACGTAAAGAAAGGGTATATTTAGTCCAAACAAATATTATTTTTAATACCATATTTTCCTTTGTGCTTACTTATTTTTTCCTTCTAATCTATTCACAGAGAATGCGTGGAATAGAATATTTTTGTACAGATGACAATGGAATATGGGATACGTCCAAGAAAGTGGATCTTGTAAAATTGAAAAACGAAAAAACTCCATCCGATAAAGATGTGGGTTGATTTCCCAGACAACGATTCTGAGTGTAGAGACGATGATGTTGAACATCTTGTAAAACAACCTGTAAAACCTGAACTTAGCTTTTTGGATTCTGTTCCATGTACAAGCATTCTTTTAGCAATATTTGCAAGTACCTGGGGAGCAATTAATGCTTTATTGATCAAGGTTTTACGTCACTTGGGCCCATCTGACATTTTTGGCCTTAGATGCATAGTTCATATTGTGTTTCTAATTCCTATTATGATTTGGACGCGGCCGAAGATGTTCTTTGCTGGCCAAAACGGAATTATTCTGTCATTAAGAGCTATTTCGGGAACTGGTTCCTTTGTGTTATATTATTTTGAATTTTATTATCTGCCAATTGGCGATGCTTCGTTACTTTTCTTCAGCTAACCAATCCTTACCAGTTTACTTGCTTGTTTTTTTCTTGGTGAAAATTGTGGACCATTTGAAGTTTCAACTGTTCTTGTTGATATCCTTAGAGTTGCTCTTGTGGCGTCTCCGTCTTTGTTTCCTACGCAAGGATTCTCTCATAACCACGTCGTTGGATGTTTATGTGCCATCGTTGCTGCTGCCGGAGAAGCTACTGTACGTGTGGGGATGCGGCGACTTCAGGATGTGCCGAAAACCGTAGTAATATTTTGGTGGTCCGTTTGTGCTTCAATGATTACCTTGCTGGGTACCTGGAGCTTGGGAGTCTGGCAAAACCCAGAAAACTGGATAGAAATTTTACACATCTTACTAATAGGCGGCGTGGGGCTGCTGAGCCAGGCAGCGCTTACAACTGA
>NW_013674360.1:0-3161 GCF_000517525.1 Limulus polyphemus | reverse complement strand
TTTGATACAGTACCTTTTATGGTTTAAGTGTTATAAGCCTTCAAGCTTACCGGCAAGTCATAGATGGATTACCTTGCGGTTTTTAAAATACGAATTTAGATCAAGGGAAAGACAATACGGAATCAAGAATTTGAAATTAAACTAAATTAAAAGTTTAAGCATTCGACTTATAAAGCACAAGTAAAATTGGAGACAAAACCTGATTTCCAATAGATTTCTGTCGCTCTTTTGGCAACATCTACTATATATAAAATTTTAAAGTTAAAATGAAAAATACATAAAAATGGTGTTTGATCAAGAACTTTTCATATTGGTGGAATAAAATCTGAAATCACTAACTTATTACAATAATAGTGCCTTTGATCAAAGTAAATGACCTCAAGACTTCCAAATAATCTAGAGAACTATAACTTTGGGTTCTTTATTTGGAAGAAAACAAAAGGGAATCCCCAATAGCCGCGCAATTTAATTCTTTTAGGCAGGATTACAGGAAATTATATTTATTAGCTATATTTTTGTGGATTGGTAGTACCAAGCATGGGGTACGCGTATACCCGTATCGATTTTATTACTTAAAGACATCTAGCAGCCTACCCTCAAATTGAAATTATTTAAGGCAGAATTAGAGTCAATTAATCTATGAAACATTGGGCGTGGTCAAAGACATCAATCGAAAGGATTTGACTTTCGGAGTCCAAAACTGTAATTAGATCTCAAATCCGTCAAGATATGACGGAACTATTTGCTAAAAGTTTGTACTATTAAAAATATTAACAAACAAATTCATCCATTCTATGAGAGGCTATGCCTCGGCTAAAATTGTAATTATAAAGGGGGTATAAGATCCGGGTCAGCGAGAAACTCACTCTTAGATTTGTCGTGTGCACTTTTTTTGTTTAAGTATCAATAAATTGGGAAGTGAGCAATATGTGCGGAATGGTTTAAGAAGGCGAGAATAACTTTCAGAATTTTAATATCTTTTTTGGTCGCGGATAAATAGGCGAAAACGATCGCTACCTCCCGACCTTCTAGAAAATCAAAGGAAAGATTCGGAATGCTTTGATTTTAGCAAATATTAGTTGTTTTAGTTCCAATGATGTTATTAATTAATTTCAATACATAATTAGTGAGAACATACGTTTCTAGTTTTCTTCTAGTACGTCTTCAATCTCAATGTCTAAATCTTGTAACAAAACACTCTTCAGTACACATTTCCATAAAAACATCATACTACGATTTTTTTTTTTTACTGGCTTTTGGATCTTTTGCACTACTCAGTCTTCTCAGGGAGATAACATGGCAATGTTTTACTATACATATAGCTAAAAGATCTCAACATAAACACAATCCATAGCTTTTGCAGCTTCCTTTCTTTTTGTATTCATGTTCTTCACGTGGTCTTGACCTTCTCGTGACTCTCGTCATACTTGCGCCACGCAAAAATAGAAAACTTATTTCTAAACTGCCGATTTTTTTGTTATTATTATTTTTACATACGGCATCGTTATCTGGTTTTTATGGTATTTTTCCCGCGCATAAAATTATTCCGAAATTATTTTTTTCGTCGAAAAACTAATCTTGGGTGGGTTTACGACTGATCAGAATCTTAAGGATACGTAATAAGCACACCGTATACGCATGTGTAATATACCTCACTTCTTTGGTTACAGAGTAATTATTTGACGTGTCGTGTAGTCGCTTTACCCTTTTAAATAGAGATGTAGTCTTTTCTTGGTTAAAATACGCACGTTTTAACGTGTTTCAAAACATGTAATCTTCGTATTTTTCAAGTATTGCGTGGAAAATATTTTATATTATTCGACTGGAAAGATGCACGCATTTCAAAATAGAACCGATTTTTTATTATCATTATAAAAAATCCCAGTACTTACGCCTTAATTTGTCGTGAATCTTCGGGTTACTTTCGTTACTACTTTACTTATTTAAAAAAAAAAATCTAACACATTACGTGTTCTTTCCTAATGTAGTTCACCTTTAAGTTGGATTTTATTCAGGATAAGAAAAAAGTTGATTTTTTTTTACCTTTGGAAGCGGTACAACACTTTTCATTATTTAAGTTATAAGAAATAAACAACTGGAGATTTCATAGAACATTTTGATTTAAATTACGCAATAGTTAATGCGTTTTTTTAAAAAAATAATTTAAATCTTAATGGTCGAGTATTAATTGTTTTAAGAAATAAACAATCGCAGATTTCACATTACATTTTGCCCTAATATGCAAGACCAAGGGTAAGAACAAGCGTATCTTTGACTCTGAAACGTTTTTAACGTCTTTACCAAAGACGCTTTCTGTGACCAGCTGTTAAAAGACACCTTGTTACCGGATACTACAAACATCGGCAATCGAGAGAATATATCTGTCATTAGGCTAACTTTCACTGCTTCCTACTGACCAAAGGAAAAGATGATTGGACAGGCTTTAAAAGTGTAACAGTCGACAGTCTGTGTACGAAAAGACCAACTCTATTATAAATTGTTTGTGAATCTTAGGAAGGACATTCATTACACCAGCTATCGTATGACACCTCACAATTGGTTTGAAAGCCACTTTTTTTTAGAGGAACGACGAAATTATGGTTTCTTTGAAGCTCAAAGTACAAACTGTTGGCAGTGGATGATTGGAAGTTTGTGATGTAATTTGATAAATTCTGTTTTATCACTTTCATTACTATTGGTAAAGTTCTATTTACCCATGCGTTCCTGTGTCCAAAGAATGCCGCCACTGTAGCGTTATAGATAAAGGATGCCACCCGAGGTTAAAGGTCATTCTTCTTTAAATAGAAATAAAAAAATTGAAAAGAAAACTTCGCATTGTTCACCCTATTTTTGAATTTTGACATCTTTATCGCCTATGCGGTTTGAACTATTTATGTTTCTTTTTATATTATCTTTATATCAAAATCAATATTTTATTTAATTTGCTTTACAAATAAAACATTTAGTCTGCTATTTTAATCTCTTGTTCCTATCAGCTTTATAGTTCTACTTAAGTACAAAATATATCATTTTAAAATGAAAATGTCTGCGGTTATAGCTCCCAAGAGCATCGGGGATATTCCGTCTATCACACATAATCAAAACAACAGATGCAGAGCTAGTCAGCACGTAACCGAAAAAAAATGGGATTAGGATCTGGG
>NW_013674359.1:28779-31378 GCF_000517525.1 Limulus polyphemus | reverse complement strand
AATCTGTCTAAAGTATGATAGTACAAGTGATAACTATTGAGTAACCAACTGATAACACCATGTAATCTATCACCGTTGGGTGTATGTTAATCTGTCTAAAGTATGATAGTACAAGTGATAACTATTGAGTAACCAACTGATAACACCATGTAATCTATCACCGTTGGGTGTATGTTAATCTGTCTAAAGTATGATAGTACAAGTGATAACTGTTGAGTAACCAACTGATAACACCATGTAATCTATCACCGTTGGGTGTATGTTAATCTGTCTAACGTATGATAGTACAAGTGATAACTATTGAATAACCAACTGATTACACTTTAAGGAACGATTATAAAAATAATGACGTAAACATTCCTCGAAACCTCTAATGGTAGATAATAAACAGATGTTTTTAGCAATATTGTAAATAAAATTCTAAGTAGTGTTTCTACATATTACATATTAATTTAATCGACCAGAAATGCTTACACGTACGTACGTAACAATATACTGTTTTAAGCTTTGCTGTATTTTACTGTTGCAGGAGCGTAGCAAGACTCATAAGATTCCGGGCTCAACTTAGGGCAAGGGGGCTTCCCGATATTTTACCCAATATTTATCCTATAATATATTATTTCACATAAACTACAATTAAACAGTTCAACTTTAACAAAATTATAAATTAATAACATTCCTACCTTCACAGTTCATCAGAAGCGGAGTTTCATTGATTTTTCTCTAGTAAAAGAACGGTAAGCCTACTTAAACCTGTTTCCTTCATTGACCTTCTTAGATGATCCTGGAAGTGTAAGAAACTTGTTGTACGCACATTAGAAACGTACATGGTTGTGTAGTGTAACAAGTTCTTTTAAAGGAGTTTAATTTTGAAAGTTCAAGTTCCAAACATGCTCTTAAAGGTGATAACTGTTCTGTTACTTTTAGCAGATAGATCTGTTCTGTAAGTCTCTTTAAATCTACTCTCAGAGTCACCCAGTCACCGGTGATCTCTCAACTTATCAAAGTGACTTTTTACTTGAGGCACTAGCTTGGACTTAAGTTTTATTTCAGTCCCTAGGTTGTGGCTACTTTTACCGCTGTTTCTTTTAGTTCAGTCTTACTGGCTTCTAAAGTACGTTACTTCATTACGATAGTTCTGTAACAACCCAATTATTTAACTGGAGCCGTTTAGATTGAGATATCAACACACTGTAATGGTTTTGTATCAGTTACGATGAGAAACATAACGTTATTTAACGACTGCAGATGTTTTAGTAAAGAACAATAGAGTTTTTTTTTATAGAACAAAACCAACCAAACAATCATGACGTGAAGACCAACGGGTGAAGCATGCTTTGTTTTTATTTAGTGTTATAACAGTATTATATCCCACCTTGTAACACTGAGTACAAAAAAACACGTAGAGTTTATGAAACAAATTATACATTTTTATTATTTTCAGCAGAAATGGAGCAGAGTCGAGATTGTGTTTTACATTGTATGTATTTATCACAAGGTACTGCTATTAGCATTCTCGCTTGGACACCTGAATAAACTAAAATAATAAATGACACATAACGATAAAATTGGTATACAATTAAAAACATTTTTAGTTAAAGGCCAATCTATGGCCACCAAAATCCTTCGACGTTACAACGTCAACACGGCCTGGCATGGCCAGGTAGTTAGGGCGCTCGACTCGTAATCTGCGGGATCGAATCCCCGTCCCATCAAACACGCTCGCCCTTTCAGCCGTGGGGGAGTTATGATGTAACGGTCAATCCTACTATTCGTTGGGAAAAGAGTAGCCCAAGAGTTGGTGGTGGGTGGTGATTACTAGCTGCCTTCCCTCTAGTCTTACAGTGCTATTTTAGGGACGGCTAGCGCAGATAGCCCTCGTGTAGCTTTGTGCGAAATTCAAAACAAACATAGAACGTGAATATAAAAAGAAAATTGCAAGAAGTCATAGTGTAATATTTAACTAGGTCACGTGATCTGTGTATTTCTTTAGAATTCCTGCAAAAAAATATTTATTTGGGTATTTTTTTAACTTTTTAATATTTAGAATTTTTTTGTAATGCCATTATAGTTAACTTTAGGCTTATCATCAAGGAGATCCTTAACCCTTTAAGCCTGGGCGTGATTCGTCCCTTGTGCCCCTGTTTCCACGCCTTTGTACTGTTGCTATCTTGTTAACTGCTTTGATGTGTTTTGCTGTTGTTATCTTGATATTTGCTAATATGTGTTCATTGTTGCTATGATGCGTTTACTGTTGTTTTTTTAATATTATGTGTTTTAGTGCGTAAAAATAGGTTCCGATAGGTAGACCTCAGTCTACCATAGATCCAATCCAATTAAAAGTAACTTGTGAAGAGATATATGAAATGCTAATTTAAGAAAATATAAAAAATAAAATTATGCGACTTATACCTCCCCCCCCCTCAACATTATTTAAACGTCCTTTATTTTCCAAGAAATAATAAAATAATTGTGGCTTGTAAATTGTCGTCATGTTTTTTTCAGTCGACAAAACGCAACCGTGGTTACGGGTGAAACCCCTTACAGCTCTCAGAGGAAGCCACGTGGTCAAGTTTAAGCCGTCCGACCCCTATGTGTG
>NW_013674359.1:26257-28012 GCF_000517525.1 Limulus polyphemus | reverse complement strand
GAAAGAGCTAACTAGAAAGTTTTGATTTTTTTGGGATTGTGTACTTACAATCCTGCTAAAGAAAGAGCTAACTAGAAAGTTTCAGTTATTACAGATGTGTCCTTACAATGCTAGAGCTAACTAGAAAGTTTTGATTTTTTGGGATTGTGTACTTACAATCCTGCTAAAGAAAGAGCTAACTAGAAAGTTTTGATTTTTTGGGATTGTGTACTTACAATCCTGCTAAAGAAAGAGCTAACTAGAAAGTTTCAGTTATTACAGATGTGTCCTTACAATGCTAGAGCTAACTAGAATGTTTTGATTTTTTGGGATTGTGTACTTGAAATCCTGCTGCAGAAAGAGCTAAGTAGAAAGTTTCAGTTATTACAGATGTGTCCTTACAATGCTAGAGCTAACTAGAAAGTTTTGATTTTTTGGGATTATGTACTTACAATCCTGCTAAACAAAGAGCTAACTAGAAAGTTTTGATTTCTTTGGGATTGTGTACTTTCGCTCCTGGAAGTTGGAAAATTAAGTAACTTGTAATTATATCTTGACATAGATGAGACATTTCATATTGCTGCCGTCATATTTTTCCCAACTCTCTCCATTTTGCCTTCGCTTGTCGTTCACAAGACTTCGATAAACGTGCTACAGGGGTCCAAGACAACGATGAGAGTGATGAATATATTTGAATCTTCACCATCCGTATCATCAGTCAACTCAGGTAAAACAAAAATCCACGAATATTCAGAATATTTATAACTAACTTAATAAGGCTAAAATATTTTGGTATGATATATGATCTATGTAATGATTTATTGCATACAGTCATACATTGTTTTTACTCATTCATCATTATAATGTCCACTTTTTTTGTTCTTCAGTTTATCCGACGAGAACAGAACTTTGGATTATGGGAAATTCTTCCAGTGTGTGGAGGCGACACCTAGAGGTTATGAGAACCTATTTAGATAGACCACTGTGGGTGGAGATAAAACACTGTAACCAGACTCATAGCGACATTGATACACCCTTCGAGATTAAGATCAGGGATACGAAGAACAGTGGGTAAAGTATAGACCCTAACCTTTCGTGTTTTGATATCTCCGTGTATGATAAAAGAAATTCGTAGATTGAAAAAATACATAAGTAACGCAGTTCAAGAATTCCGATAAACGAATCGCTTTTAGAAGATAGCACTTTTTTCTTCATTGATAAAAAATAGATAACCTAAACACTTTAAAAAGACGGGCAATCTTTGTTCAGGGGTAAAGAAACTCGATAATCCAAACACTTTCAGAAAAATTGGCCATCTTTGTTCAGGGATAAAGAAGCCCAACAATCCAAATACTTTCAGAAGGTGGGCTTTCTTTGTTCAGGGATATAGAAACTCGATAACCCAAACACTTTCAGAAAAATTGGCCATCTTTGTTCAGGGATAAAGAAACTCGATAACCCAAACACTTTCGGAAGATGAGTCATCTTTGTTCAGGGAGAAAGAAACCCGATAACCCAAACACTTTCAGAAAAATTGGCCATCTTTGTTCAGGGATAAAGAAACTCGATAATCCAAACACTTTCAGAAAAATTGGCCATCTTTTTTCAGGGATAAAGGAACTCGATAATCCAAATACGTTCAGAAAAATTGGCCATCTTTGTTCAGGGATAAAAACCCGACAACCCAAACACTTTCGGAAGATGAGTCATCTTTGTTCAGGGAGAAAGAAACCCGATAACCCAAACACTTTCAGAAAAATTGGCCATCTTTGTTCA
>NW_013674359.1:22705-25509 GCF_000517525.1 Limulus polyphemus | reverse complement strand
TGTTCATAGTCATTCATCTTCGGAGTTCAGGTTAAGGTCCCGTGTATTATAAGAATGGGTATTATAGAACCAACCCAGGAATCACTTTTTATAGTCTATAATTTTATCTTGTAAACACACCTAAAAACTGTCATAAAAGATGTTAAAATAAGCTGTTATATAGCGTAGAAGTGAAACTAATGCAAGTTGTTGTTCATTGAGAAACAGAGAAACGACTGAGTGCCCTATTTACCAGTTATGGATGACGATATATTAACTGTTGCCCCCTGGTGGCTCAGCGATAAGTCTCATAACTTACAACTCTTTGTTTGTTATAGACCAAAGCCACTTTGGGCTATCTGATGTATACACCACAGGGAGTTAAAGCCCGATTTTAGCGTTGTAAGTATGTAGACTTATTGCTGTCTCACCGGTGGAGTTTACAACGCTAAAATTTAGGTTTAGATACCCACAATGGGCAGATCACAGTTATCCCATTGTATAGCATTGTTGCATAATAACAAACAAATAAATAAAAAAATCATTTAATAAGAAATATATTTTTCAAATGTTTTAATTAATTAATTCTATAAGTTTATTAACCTTCTGTTTTTTTTATTTTCACTGTTATTGATCTGCCAATGTCAGATGGAGGGAGTGCGACTTAAGAGAAGAAAATAAAATAAGATTCAACGATACATTTGCAATAGTTACGTCACCGGTTTTCCAAGGAACCACTTGTCTAACTCTGTACCTGATGTCCCTGGATTATCACCAGGATAAGCTAGAGCTGGATAAGAAAAATATCATCATTAACATTAAACCTCATCGGGAAACTCAACAATCAAGTTCTCCAGCTCCACGGATAACTCCTTATAATACCAAAGATAGGCCAATATATTCTAACATCTTTAAAGGCATCCAAGCCTCAGAGCTTGCTGAATTCTTCTATGAAACCAAAAACTCTGAGAAGTTTGGTGTAGCAGTTCTGTCAGCAGCAGTCAGTTCACTAGGTGTGTATGTTTTACTATTTCTGTTTTATAACAAACTCTGAGAAGTTTGGTGTAGCAGTTCTGTCAGCAATAGTCAGTTCACTAGGTATGTGTTAACTATACAATTGGTTTGGTAGAAATTCCCTTTTGTAAAAGAGACAAACTTTTCTAGGTAAACATATATTTTATATTAACTTACTATTAAAGATTAATGAAGTAACAAGTTATTTTAGGTTATATCTAGTTTGTCTTATCCAACTGAGTTTTTGTTGTTGTTGTTGTTGAGTAGTAACCAACAACAACAGTCCTTCATTTCTTTACCTTGCTCGAGCTACAAGTATAAGAATTGGTGGTTAAATTAAACTTATCATCGACTTTCTTTTGTTGTTTATTATATTAACCTCTTGCGTTCATTTGTGTATTGGCTAAATCAGTTGATGTTCACATACGTCACTTAAACGAGTTATACCAGCTGATTTACGTTTAGGTTTCTGTCATGTTAAACAACTATAAATATTTAAGTTCAGCTCCTTCATTCTCACAGGGAAGTGGGAGATGAAATTGCACGAGAAGTGGGAGAGCATTGCCTCTAAAACAGGAGTAAGGGCAGAGTTTCCGAAGCTAAGCCTTCCAGGAGAAATAGATATATGTGACGAGATGAAAAGAAACAAGGATTTGAAAACCATCCCGTTTCTTGTAGGGGTGCCACCTGAGTCCGAGGTGAGGTTTCGTAGCAACGTCGAAATAACAGAGTTTCTAGTGTTCATGTCTCGGAAGAATAGTGGTTTGGTGTTCACAGCTTGGAGACCTCCAAAGGACCAGAACTCGACTCTTCTTACAGGAGTCGTTGCCTCAAAATGCGATCAGGTAATTTTCATGATTGCGGATGTTATAAACATTATTCCTTTTCGAACTGGTGTATTTAAGTGTTTTACACTCACTAAAACAAACATATCATTCTATAGGTATTTGAAGGAACTTGTATCATTTCGCCACAATTTAATTCTTCATATTGTTAGCCGACACTTGGCAGCTTGTACATAATTGAATAATCGAAACTGGTCTGACTCATAGCCCCCCCCCCATCCTAATGAAAGAATAGACCATTCCAGGCTTTCACTTGTTGTTAAACAAATGTTTAAAAAAAACTCTATTTATTCAATTCTTCAGTTTTGTCTCTGATTTGAAAAGGTTTGTTTTAACTGACCGATTTCAAAGTGGATTAAACCTTTGCTATGCGACTGTTAGATGTTATATTTTAATGTAATTCTAAAGCAGCTAATGCAAATAAAGATGCACGAGAAACTTAAGCTGTTGTAGAAAGAAGTGAACGTTTAAGAATAGTATATTTTTAATGATACTCAGATGTTTGGAGACAACACTTCAGTGAGTCAATTCTTCAACATCTTGTACCCTCTCGTTACTGACTCTTCTGGTCAAACCGTTCTCCTTGAACCCTTGACGAAGGACATGTGTGGTGAACATAACGACAGTTGTAACCAGTATAATTCAAGTATGTTTAATACTTTATTTTATACCGTTTAGTAAGTTTTTAAGGCCTGTAACGATAAACCACGCATGCGTACTTCGTGCAGTATCCTTCCCTTTTTTTCGTTCGCTCCTTGTAGTTTAATTTCAATATAAACTAGGAATATTATTCAAGAAAAACATGTGATTTAGTATTGTGTTATGTAATGTAATGATGGTTTTAAACAGGTGATTTAGTATTGTATTATGTAATGTAATGATGGTTTTAAACAGGTGATTTAGTATTGTATTATGTAATGTGATGATGGTTTAAAACAGGTGATTTAGTATTATGTAATGTAATGA
>NW_013674359.1:16473-21735 GCF_000517525.1 Limulus polyphemus | reverse complement strand
TGTAATGTAATGATGGTTTTAAACAGGTGATTTAGTATTGTATTATGTAATGTGATGTTGGTTTAAGACAGGTGATTTAGTATAGTGTAATGTGATGGTGGTTTAAAACAGGTGATTTAGTATTGTATTATGTAATGTGATGATGGTTTTAAACAGGTGATTTAGTATTGTATTGTGTAATGTAATGATGGTTTTAAACAGGTGATTTAGTATTGTATTGTGTAATGTGATGTTGGTTTAAGACAGGTGATTTAGTATTATGTAATGTAATGATGGTTTAAGACAGGTGATTTAGTATTGTATTATGTAATGTGATGTTGGTTTAAGACAGGTGATTTAGTATTGTATTGTGTAATGTAATGTTGGTTTAAGACAGGTGATTTAGTATTGTATTGTGTAATGTGATGTTGGTTTAAGACAGGTGATTTAGTATTGTATTGTGTAATGTAATGTTGGTTTAAGACAGGTGATTTAGTATTGTATTGTGTAATGTAATGTTGGTTTAAGACAGGTGATTTAGTA
This sequence comes from Limulus polyphemus, assembly GCF_000517525.1. NCBI lineage: Eukaryota > Metazoa > Arthropoda > Merostomata > Xiphosura > Limulidae > Limulus > Limulus polyphemus. The sequence goes on along the minus strand of NW_013674359.1, from coordinate 21,213 downwards.
TTGTATTATGTAACGTGATGTTGGTTTAAGACAGGTGATTTAGTATTGTATTATGTAATGTGATGTTGGTTTAAGACAGGTGATTTAGTATAGTGTAATGTGATGATGGTTTAAACATCATAGCTGTTTCAACACGAAGTTTTATCAATGTTCATCTGATTTGATTTTGAGTTTTCTTTAGCTCTGCTTCAACCTAACGATCCTCTTCTTCTGAACAATGATGACCTAACGACACGAAACTTTTCAGTTGAGATCTATGAAAGGTTGGTTTATTTTAAATATATTGTCTACACTTTTAAGACTGAATTTTAATAAAACTTTCAGTGACGTGGGTGAAACGGAATCAAAGTTTATAGACTAACTGTTTTTGTTTTTTGTCAGAAATGTGACTGAAGTTCTGGTGAGATGTGATGGAACCACGAATAGCTCTCTATACATCGACAGGTAATGCCCTCATGTTATTAATATCCCCCCCTCCAAACGAACAATAACAGTAGCTTCGTATGAATGATATTTAATTCAGTCTTGTAATAATTTCCCTCTAGCGGTGAAGCTTTCAATTAAATAAATAAAGGTAATTATACCTACAATCTAATAATGCTAGTTTATATATTTTCAGCAAACAATAAAAAAAACTATTTGAAAGATCTGATTGATCTGTTTTTACTTCAGGTGTGGACATTGCGTTGAAGGACTTAACAAATCTGTAAGTCACGTTTGTGGAGAGTGTGGTGGCGCTAGTTGTCTGGGGTGTGATGAGAAACCAAACAGTAGGTGGAGATTAGATAATTGTGGTCAGTGTAAACCACCAGGGGAAGGTGAGTATCTGTTTTGTGATATTATTTCGTTTAATTACGAGCTATTTCAGTAGTCTAGGTTATTTTTATTTTATTATTTCATAGTTTTCAGAAAATCTCTGAAAGTTATTGAAGTATTCGTTAGGCTAACTACCGTTCATATTTTTCCGATAAAAATCTCTGTTTATGTCAATAAAGTATCAGCTATCCAGGTTGTTTTACTAACCCTAATCTCCTTACAACATTGATTTATCTACACACTCTTCTAAGGCTTAGTTCAAAAACTAATTTATTAAATTTAAATTAAAACTATCTTTTTACGATTTTTTTTTTCGGGACCCGAATTGGCTCTCTGGAAGAATTCTGGATTTCAGAGCTGGAGAGCTTCGATGACACAAAATATTTCTTGCACTTTAAATTCTGGGTGAGGTATAAGAACGACAGTCAATCCCTTACCATAAATTGTGGGCGTTAGGGTGTTACTAACATGCTATCTTCAGTAGGTTGGTCAGTTGGTCAGTAGGTCAAAGTTAGGGACTGTGGCAGATAGTCTTACTACTTTCGCTATATACATAGAAATACCCCAGTTTTTGTGTCTTGTTTTACTTCTCAACCTTCATCAGTAGAATCTATGCAGAGAAAATTACAATTGACTTATAATAATTCAAATAATTAAAGTCTGGAAGCTACAATTATATTAACTCTTTACATTTTATCACTGAAAGAGTTTATCATTTACAAATATCCAATGACAAAGTTCACATTTCAAAGTATTTGACTGAATTCAAATTTCGTCAAAACATGATATTGGTATTTATTATTTGTTAAGCAGTAAGATAATTATTAAATATTTTTTTATACCCAGGTTGTCCGTTTTTCATATTGAATATCAACGTCATTGATATCAGTGAGGAATCCAGATGCCGTGATACCAATTTGCATGTAAGCAATACCTATCAAGTCACTTCGCTGAACTGTTCTCTACAGCTCGTGGAAGGTGTACAGGTGATGTGTATCGTAAGAAATGATCACATATAAACTCACGAAAGATAAAATTCATCCTCAGCCAGTAAAAGCAACATGATAGTTTGTTTGTTTAAAAATTACGCGCTAAGCTACCCGAGAGATATTTGCGCTAGCCGTCCCCAATTTTGAAGTGAAATGCTAAAAGAAAGGCAACAAATCAACTGTATATACAGAGTCACGGCAGTGTTACTCCATTCTTCTAACTTAACTGGAGTCACTACTGTGTCTCTAGATACTATCAGATTTGACCAATAGTTCGGTCCTGTATATACAGAGTCACGGCAGTGTTACTCCATCCTTCTAACTTGGCTGGAGTCACAACTCCATTCTTCTAACTTAACTGGAGTCACAACTGTGTTTCTAGATACTATCAGATTTGACCAATAGTTCGGTCCTGTATATATAGAGTCACAGAAGTGTTACTCCATCCTTCTAACTTGACTGGAGTCACAAGTTAGAAGGATGGAGTAACACTTCTGTGACTCTATATATACAGGACCGAACCTTTAGCCAAATCTGATAGTATCTAGAGACACACTAGTGACTCCAGTTAAGTTAGAAGGATGGAGTAACACTTCTGTGACTCTATATATACAGGACCGAACTATTGGTCAAATCTGATAGTATCTAGAGACACAGTATGTATCACAACGCATTGTTGTTGTTTTGTACCATGACTAGTTTCATAACACATTGCTGTTGTTTTGTACCAAGATATGTTTTAAAACACATTGCTGTTGTTTTGTACCAAGACATGTTTCACAACACATTGCTATTGTTTTGTACCATGACTACTTTCATAACACATTGCTGCTGCTTTGTAACATACCATGTTTCATAACACATTGCTGTTGTTTTGTATCATGACTACTTTCACAACACATTGCTGCTACTTTGTAACATGACTTGTTTCATAACACATTGCTGTTGTTTTGTATCATGACTAGTTTCATAACACATTGCTGTTGTTTTGTACCAAGACATGTTTCACAACACATTGTTGTTGTTTTGTACCGTAACTAGTTTCATAACACATTGCTATTGTTTTGTACCATGACTACTTTCATAACACATTGCTGTTGCTTTGTAACATACCATGTTTCACAACACATTGCTGCTACTTTGTAACATGATTTGTTTCATAACACATTGCTGTTGTTTTGTACTATGACTAGTTTCATAACACATTGCTGTTGTTTTGTACTATGACTAGTTTCATAACACATTGCTGTTGCTTTGTAACATACCATGTTTCATAACACATTGCTGTTGTTTTGTATCATGACTAGTTTCATAACACATTGACAGTATCTAGAGACACACTAGTGACTCCATCCAAGTTAGAAGGATGGAGTAACACTGCCGTGACTCTATATATACAGGACCGAACTATTGGTCAAATCTGATAGTATCTAGAGACACACTAGTGACTCCATCCAAGTTAGAAGGATGGAGTAACACTGCCGTGACTCTATATATACAGGACCGAACTATTGGTCAAATCTGATAGTATCTAAAAACACAGTTGTGACTCTAGTCTTTTGTGCCAAGACATGTTTTAAAACACATGGCTGTTGTTTTGTACCAAGACACAACAGCAATGTGTTATGAAACTAGTCATGGTACAAAACAACAACAATGCGTTGTGAAACTAGTCATGGTACAAAACAACAGGAATGTGTTGTAAAACATGTCTTGGTACAAAACAACAACAATGTGTTGAAAAACATTTCTTGGTGTACAAACTGCTACAAATTTTGGCATCTTCTAAAAAAACTACGTGAAACAGACGAAATAATTCCGGAAGTAAAATATATCTAAACAGTAACAGTAAACAACCATAAGGCTGCTGTGTGGTAAGTTATGACCAATGACGTCGTTTCCGGGCAGTTGTTACGTGGTCTGATCACCTTGCCTCTCACCCACGTCCTTCATGATTCGATCTTGAAGAATAAATAAACCAACAACATAACAATATGGTATTCATACTGTCTTGTTTCCAGAGTCAAACTTTGTTTTGCAAAGTTGTCAGTTGTGTTTTCATGGGACTCGACTTAACAAACTAGATGGCTGCATCTCGGTTTTAGGCTTATCGTCGTTTTATCGGCTGTCCCTACCATTGTAAGCAGTGATGTTACATAATTTCAAAAAATTATAGGCAACGAATTCATTGAAGTTATATATTTTAAGAAATACTAAATAAATGTTATTTATTAGCTAATTTTAATAACATCAATTACTGGACCAAAATATTTCCATTGTCTTGTAACTCTTCGTTTTTATTGGCTAATTTTTAAACCCATCAATAATTAGACTAATACGTCTTCATCTTCTTGTGTACTTATAAAGTTTCTTCTGTTATACCATGCGCTATTAGCCGCCACCACCCGACCAACCTTATCCTATAGTCACGTGCCTTAGTTATTTTTGATGGTTTGTTTGTTTTGTAGTTATGCACAAAGCTACACAATGAGCTATCTCTGCTATGCCCACCACGGGTATCGAAATCCAATTTCTAGCGTTGTTAGTTCGCAGATATACCGCTGTGCCACTAGGGGCAGTTATTTTTGAAGTTTAGAAATTTATAAATTATAAATAAATTGTTAGCTTCCTAACGTAGTTATTGTAGTTATAAATAACACGTTAGCTTTCTAATGTAGTTATTGTAGTTATAATTAACTCGTTAGCTTTCTAATGTAGTTATTTTAGTTATAATTGACTCATTAGCTTTCTAATGTAGTTATTGCAGTTATAAATAAGTTATTAGCTTTCTAATGTAGTTATTGTAGTTATAAATAAGTTGTTAGCTTTCTTATGTGATTATTGTAGTTATAATTAACTCGTTAGCTTTCTAATGTAGTTATTTTAGTTATAATTGACTCATTAGCTTTCTAATGTAGTTATTGTAGTTATAAAT
>NW_013674359.1:14922-15660 GCF_000517525.1 Limulus polyphemus | reverse complement strand
GAGAGATATTTGCGCTAGCCGTCCCCAATTTTGAAGTGAAATGCTAAAAGAAAGGCAACAAATCAACACCACCCACCGCCACCTCTTGGGTACTCTTTTCCGACGAACAGTGGGAATTGGCTGTCACATTATAATATATCACGGCTCAAAGAGCATGCATGTTCGGTGAGGGGATTCAAACCCCACAATCCAGCGATAAGGAGTCGAGTGCCCCAACCAGCAGGCCATGTCAGACCCAGCCTGACTGTAAATTGTTTTTAAACTAAAACCTTCTCATTCATTCCTCGGTCAACTTTAAAGTTTATTGAATGTTGTTAGATTTTTGATATTCAAATCAGTTATATAGGATGATTTATTACTTAACAGAACAAGAATCTTGTGAACACAACTGATAAAAACAAGTATTTATCTTATTAACATTTTAATATCCGAATAGAAACATGGATAAAAAAACTAGTTTCATGACACACTAATACATAATAACATCTGGAAGTACATCAACTTGATACACTGATACATAATAACATCTAGAAGTACATCAACTTGATACATTGATACATGATAACATATAGAAGTACATCAACTTGATACATTGATACATAATAACATATTGAAGTACATCAACTTGATACATTGATACATAATAACATATTGAAGTACATCAACTTGATACACTGATACATAATAACATATAGAAGTACATCAACTTGATACATTGATACATAATAACATATAGAA
>NW_013674359.1:9920-13922 GCF_000517525.1 Limulus polyphemus | reverse complement strand
AAGTTTTTCTTCATTACCCATTTAAGCCGTCTCCAGCCATTATTAGTCTCAAAGTGGGTTCCTCGTCATCGAATGTAACTACATACTAATTATAAAAACGTTTCACAAAAGACCAAACAATAAATATTGCCACAGTTAGAAGTATCTATGTCTATACATAAATATAAAAAGAAGTTTATCAATGTCTATATAATGGATATGATTCTCTTTGATACAGGTAATCCTCGATTTACGAATGGTAGTTTTTTTTTCGCTATAACGTAATTAACTTTAATGGGCATGTCTTTCACCTCGAATTCGCATTTTTTGCTGTAACCAAAATTTACGTAAAAGTCGTAAGAATACTTTGCCCTCCGAAGATCGCCAGTAACCCTCTTAATCCTCCCGTTATCTCAACAAGCAAACCCTCATCTACTTTTCTTGGCGAGTACAGTAGACTATCTCTTGTATTTTATTAATGAAAATTTCTCTTTATCTCCGATTTTTGTTTAAGTTATTTGTGACCGTATTTTTCTCATGTTATAATGGAAGAAAATGTTACGTGGCCAAATTTTGGGGGTCAGGAATTCATCCGCTATTTTTTACCTTTAAAATAATGGGAAAAAACAATTTTCGATTGTACGTTTTTTTTTTGTTTTTTTTTGCGTTAGACGTTAGGTTCTCCAAGAACGTTACCATTTCGTAAATCGAGAGATACCAGTATGTAATTGTACATACATTGTTCATAATGTCATATTTACCCACAATATCGGCCCGGGTGAGGCCCAGTTGATAGCCTACCACACTCTGAAACTGTGAGTTCCTGGTTCGCGTCCCGTTGCTGTTAGAGGAAAATCACACTCCGGACTCTGAGCTCATGAGGTCAAATCCAATTATTCGGTCTGACAAACTTTATTCGACAGTTGGTTGGTGGTGTTAACTAGCTGCCTTTCCTCTAGTCTATCAATTCATAGTTAAATACGACTAGAGCAAATAGTTCTTGTGTAGCTTTACGTTTTTGAAGCTCAATAAAGCAAAACATTTGTTAATCTGGTCAAGATGGGGAGCCAAACTCAAAGTTTTAAGAGGGTGTTGGAGTAACTGGCTCACTCACTCGAGCGTGTACTGAAAAGTTACTTAACGATACAACTAGTGACATAATAGATCAAAATTCTTCAGTGTTTATGACGTTCCAAGTTATCTATCACATCATATATTTATTTGTATATATGATTTTACAGGGAACGCCTCCCATCCATACGAGAACAATGACGTCACCTGATAATTTAGATTTCATTTTGACTGAGTTCATCATAATCTGGAGCTCCTCCCCTAATACAACAGAGGGTGTGTACAAAATGAGTTGTCTTGCTGTTCTGGAAGACAACTCGACTGTTCTTTTACATAATTCCGGCATGAGTCCTGTAAGCGTTGTAAACCTCACAAAGTGGAAAGTCACTCCTAAAGGTCCAACAAGTTTCTTCGCTGGTGACAAAAAGAAGGTAAGTTTCCTGAATCAGTTTCTACACTGACGACATAACAGAAGTAAGTTTCCTGAATCAGTTTCTACACTGACGACATAACTAGAAGTAAGTTTCCTGAATCAGTTTCTACACTGACGACATAACAGAAGTAAGTTTCCTGAATCAGTTTCTACACTGACGACATAACAGTTCTCCAGTTTCTGAGTGTGATCTACAAGGTAGGTTCTCCAGTTTCTGAGTGTGATCTACAGGGTAGGTTCTCCAGTTTCTGAGTGTGATCTACAGGGTAGGTTCTCCAGTCTCTGAGTGTGATCTACAAGGTAGGTTCTCCAGTTTCTGAGTGTGATCTACAGGGTAGGTTCTCCAGTTCCTCAGTTTCTGAGTATGATCTACAGGGTAGGTTCTCCAGTTTCTGAGTGTGATCTACAAGGTAGGTTCTCCAGTTTCTGAGTGTGATCTACAAGGTTGGTTCTCCAGTTCCTCAGTTTCTGAGTGTGACCCACAGGGTAGGTTCTCCAGTTTCTGAGTGTGATCTACAAGGTAGGTTCTCCAGTTCCTCAGATTCTGAGTGTGATCTACTTGGTAGGTTCTCCAGTTTCTGAGTGTGATCTACAAGGTAGGTTCTCCAGTTTTTGAGTGTGATCTACAAGGTAGGTTCTCCAGTTCCTCAGTCTCGGAATGAGAATAATTTAGGGAACTTACTTCCGTTTTGACGTCAATGTAGATACTGATTGAGAAAACTTATTTTCGCTATGTCGTAGTGTAGAAACTTAAACAGGAAACTTACTTTAAACGTACTCGCTGGTATATCTACTCTGTATTTCTTTGATGGCAGATTATTTAAGAACAGATTTTCTGTAGATAACTGAATATAATGTCTCTCTTTTTTTTAAGTTAATAATAATACAACAAATGAGTCATGTTTATGGTTTCGAAGTTTCCCATTGGTTGAAAGAAGGAGATCTGGGTAATATCCTTTTCTGACTGTTATCAAAAACTGAGCAACCTATGAGACTCCCTCATTATTGATAATCACGATTGTAAAATGGGGACAGTTATATGTATTCCTACTTCGAAGAATGAAGGGGACGTTCCCACCTCAAGCGATCTTTGCCTACAAGTATAATATTTATTTCTAGGTTCTGCTACAAGTATTAGAAGACAGACCGGTTTTACCAATCGCATGTTTTGCATCTCCTTCGACGGACACGTTTCCTGTCCACAAGATATCTGAGAATGTCTATCTTTGTGACCTGTCAGTTCTACAAAAGTGCACAACTATTTTTATTGGACTTGGTTTCAGTAAAAATGTTGAGAATACTTGGTAAGTTTTTCTCAGATTTCCTACTTCAACATCCAATTACAGTAATCAGTACCGGCGGAAGCGGGTAACTTTACCCGAGGCGAACTTCCGGGAAAGTTTTAACTATTTACTCGGTCTACGCTAACGTGTCACGTGCCGAATTTCCGGGAAGGTTTTAGCTACTTACTTGGTCTACGCTAACGTGTCACGTGCCGAACTTCCGGGAAAGTTTTAGCTATTTACTCGGTCTACGCTAACGTGTCACGTGCCGAATTTCCGGGAAAGTTTTAGCTACTTACTTGGTCTACGCTAACACGTCACGTGCCGAACTTCCGAGAAAGTTTTGGTTAATTATTCGGTCTACGCTAACGCGTCACGTGCCGAACTTCCGGGAAAGTTTTGGTTACTTACTCGGTCTACGCTAACGCGTCACGAGCCGAACTTCCTGGAAAGTACAACAATCATTGATCTGATCACTTTAGTAAAGTTTTTGTGCCCAGTTTACCAGATGTTTATTGTATAACAACCATTGATCTGATCACTTTAGTAAACCTATTGTACCCAACTTACCAGATGTTTATTGTACAACAACCATTGATCTGATCACTTTAGTAAAGCTTTTGTACCCAACTTACCAGATGTTTATTGTACAACAACCATTGATCTGATCACTTTAGTAAAGCTATTGTACCCAGTTTACCAGATGTTTATTGTACAACAACCATTGATCTGATCAGTTTAGTAAAGCTAAACAGGAACTAATCTATGTTTTACATACACTAGTATTTCAGGAACTAATCTATGTATTACATACACTAGTATTTCAGGAACTATTCTATGTATTACATACACTAGTATTTTAGGAACTAATCTATGTATTACATACACTAGTATTTCAGGAACTAATCTATGTATTACATACACTAGTATTTCAGGAACTAATCTATGTATTACATACACTAGTATTTCAGGAACTAATCTATGTTTTACATACACTAGTATTTTAGGAACTAATCTATGTATTACATACACTAGTATTTCAGGAACTAATCTATGTATTACATACACTAGTATTTCAGGAACTAATCTATGTATTACATACACTAGTATTTTAGGAACTAATCTATGTATTACATACACTAGTATTTCAGGAAATAATCTATGTATTACATACACTAGTATTTTAGGAACTAATCTATGTATTACATACACTAGTATTTCAGGAACTAATCTATG
>NW_013674359.1:6595-9591 GCF_000517525.1 Limulus polyphemus | reverse complement strand
GGAAATAATCTATGTATTACATACACTAGTATTTTAGGAACTAATCTATGTATTACATACACTAGTATTTCAGGAACTAATCTATGTATTACATACACTAGTATTTCAGGAACTAATCTATGTATTACATACACTAGTATTTCAGACAGTTACATAGATGCTTGAACATAGATACAGATAACCAGTTTTTGTGTTCTGACCATACCAACTCTGTCGCTTAAGTGAGGGACATCATTGCAGCAATTCAGTGATGGCATATTTGCACACCAGGATGGCTTACTTGCACTCAAGGGGGTGTAAAAATATGTCATAGGATGGCTTACTTGCACTCAAGGATGACATATTTTTACACCAGGATGGCTTACTTGCACTCAAGGATGACATATTTGCACACCAGGATGGCTTACTTGCACTCAAGGATGACATATTTTTACACCAGGATGGCTTACTTGCACTCAAGGATGACATATTTGCACACCAGGATGGCTTACTTGCACTCAAGGATGACATATTTTGCACACCAGGATGGCTTACTTGCACTCAAGGATGACATATTTTTACACCAGGATGGCTTACTTGCACTCAAGGATGACATATTTTCACACAAGGGTTACTTATTTGCACTCAGAGGTGGCACATTTTCACTCACGAATAGTATAGTTGCACTCAAGGATGGCCTATTTGCTCTCAAAGATGACTTATTTTGACTCAAGAATAATTCATATTTTACTGGAAGCGTAAATACTGAGAATTAATATACACTCTGTTTATACTGCAGAATAAAGTTGGTAGAACATTTTAAGCGGGTGTTTTTTGAAAAACTGTTAAGAGCATGAGACGATTATGTTACTATGTATGAGTTTAAACGTTTTTCTTCGTCAGCAACAAATCAACAACAATAACTGTTGAAATCCGTGAGAGGGCGCCAAAAATTAAACGTACCTACATGAACGAGTACATGCGTAAGGTGGTTGTGGAAACTGATAAAGAACTAAAGTACTGGAGGCTGACTTGTAGGAAACTGTTCTCCAGTGACACAGTCTCAAAGTATGATCTACAAGGTAGGTCTTCCAGCTTCACAGTCTCGGAATGTACTCAAGAAGGTAGGTTCTCCAGTTCTACAGTTTCTAAGTGTGATCTACAAGGTAGGTTCTCCAGTTCCATAGTTTATAAGTGTACTCTACAGGGTAGGTTCTCCAGTTCCACAGCTTATATGTGTGGTCTACAGGGTAGGTTCTCCAGTTCTACAGTTTATAAGTGTGGTCTACTGGGTAGGTTCTCAAGTTCCACAGTTTATAAGTGTGCTGTACAAGGTAGGTTCTCCAGTTCTACAGTTTCTAAGTGTGATCTACAGGGTAGGTTCTCCAGTCCTACAGTTTATAAGTGTGCTCTACAGGGTAGGTTCTCAAGTTCCACAGTTTCTAAGTGTGATCTACAGGGTAGGTTCTCCAGTTCTACAGTTTCTAAGTGTGATCTACAGGGTAGGTTCTCCAGTTCCACAGTCTCTAAGTGTGCTTTACAGGGTAGGTTCTCCAGAATTTCAGGTAAACTTGTTGATTACATTTTCTTCGTCAGTCTTTGAATTTTTGGTACTTCAGTTTTGAAGAGGAACACTAAAAAATAGCCCTATAGATATTTCTATATAACAACAAAGAGGGAATCCTCATTATCCGTGGCACATGAAGTTATTTTGGACAGGATTAGAGTAAATTAATATACAGACCTTTTTATTAGCTATATTTTTTGCGCCAACAATGCTAAGTGTAGGGCATGCGTATACTCGATGCGATTTTATTACTCATCAGGATCTCTCCTAGCCTAGCCTCAAATTGAAATTCTTTTAGTCAGGATTAGAATAAATTAATCTATGAGACCTTTAGCGCGGTCAAATAGATCAATCGAAAAGGTTTGACCTCTTCTGAGTCCAAAACTGTAATCAGATCTCAAATCGGTCAAGGGATGATGGAGCTAATAGCTAAAAGTTTGTACTTGGGAAAACAACAACTCGAGGCAGTTCTATGAGCGGTTATATATAAGGCGTCTACCATTAGGAAGAGCACACAACTAACCTGTATATGTAAATCAGAATCGACAGTAGACTTGTTTTAAAATGTCGAGAGTAATTTATAAAATCCCCCAATGTCTCAGTGGTATGTATGAAGACTAAAAACCTGGTATCGATACCCGTGGTGATCAAAGCACAAATAGCCCATCTCGCAGCTTTGTGCTTGACAGTAAAAACCAAACAGGTAATTTATAAACATCCTTAAATTGATTAGTTTAGTTGTTGTCAAGCTCAAAGTTACACAATGGGCTACCTTTGCTCTGCCCATCACGGGTATGTAAACCCGCAGAGTTACCGCTGAGCCCTTGGTTTATATTGAAATAATACAGATAAAATAATCTTAGTTTACTAAACGTTCATCTACTTATAGTGTTATACATTCCATCTATGTTGACTTAATAGCTTCTCGAACACGTGAACATTATAAGTTTTAACATTCAACGTGATGAACACAGACTTTTATTGTGAATAAGAATAAGAACTTCGTTATTTCCACCGCCTCTGGTCCTTTTTGAATACAGTGTATACAGTAAAAACTCAATAAAAACTTTAATTTACTGAACTTCGTGGTAAACTAAGCTACTGGCTCCTCTTTTTTTTTTTTTTCTCTTGGTTTCTGGCAGATGAGGACTGCATGGTAAAACAGAATGAGATTCATATTTACATCCCAGTTCATGTCGACCTTCATCCTCGTTCACTTCGGTTCACTTTTGGTGAAGAGAACAAGCTACAGGCTATATGTTCCTTTGATTTATCTGATCAAATGAATGGAACTTTTACTGTGTCGAGAAATCAGGTAAAAACCCTTCTTCATCATGATGGATTAAGTAGACAGTGGAATAGAATAAGTAGACAGTGGAATAGAATAAGTAGACAGTGAAATAGAATAAGTAGACAGTGAAATAGAATAAGTAGACAGTGAAATAGAATA
>NW_013674359.1:2573-6032 GCF_000517525.1 Limulus polyphemus | reverse complement strand
GGAATAGAATAAGTAGACAGTGAAATAGAATAAGTAGACAGTGGAATAGAATAAGTAGACAGTGGAATAGAATAATAGACAGTGAAATAGAATAAGTAGACAGTGGAATAGAATAAGTAGACAGTGGAATAGAATAAGTAGACAGTGGAATAGAATAAGTAGACAGTGAAAGAGAATAAGTAGACAGTGAAAGAGAATAAGTAGACAGTGGAATATAATAAGTAGACAGTAAAATATAATAAGTAGACAGTGGAATAGAATAAATAGACAGTGAAATAGAATAAGTAGACTGTGGAATATAATAAATAGACTGTGAAATAGAATAAGTAGACTGTGGAATATAATAAGTAGACAGTGGAATAGAATAAATAGACAGTGGAATAGAATAAGTACCCAGTGGAATATAATAAGTAGACAGTGAAATAGAATAAGTAGACAGTGAAAGAGAATAAGTAGACAGTGGAATATAATAAGTAGACAGTGGAATATAATAAGTAGACAGTGGAATATAATAAGTAGACAGTGGAATATAATAAGTAGACAGTGAAAGAGAACAAGTATCCAGTGGAATAGAATAAATAGACAGTGGACTATGGAGTGAAATATGGCTGATGTTAGACTTTGCATGTTTTGATTGACTTTAAAGCTCTTCATGAGTTTCATGTGCAAGAGGGTTTAGGAAATTTACGTATTTTGCTGTCATGAAGTTAAAATATGCTGAATTTATGTAAACGCTCAACATAAGTATACTTTTTTTGTTTCAAATGTTGTTAGAATCTTATTTCTAGTGCTTTACTTGTTTTCTTTTTTGGTTTTTTAAAGCACATTCCTCTGTGTCCTTCTGTTGTTGAAAGCTTATTTTTTGTGTTTGACTTTTTTGAAGCACATTCCTCTGTGTCCTTCTGTTGTTGAAAGCTTATTTTTTGTGTTTGACTTTTTTGAAGCACATTCCTCTGTGTCCTTCTGTTGTTGAAAGCTTATTTTTTGTGTTTGACTTTTTCGAAGCACATTATTCTGTGTCCCCTGTTGATGGAAGCTTATTTCTTGTGTTTGACTTTTTTGAAGCACATTCTTCTGTGTCCTCCCGTTGATGGAGCTTATTTCTTGTGTTTGACTTTTTTGAAGCACATTCTGCTGTGTCCTCCTGTTCATGGAAGCTTATTTCTTGTGTTTCACCTTTTTAAAGCACATTCTTCTGTGTCCTCCAGCTGATGGAAGCCTATCTCTTGTGTTTCATCTTTGTAAAGCACATTCTTCTGTGTCCCTCTGTTGTTGAAAGCTTCTTTCTTCTGTTCCACCTTTTTTTTTAAGCACATTCTTCTGTACTAAGAAATGTATATAAAAGTTAATAAATATTGTACATATCGTTAGCCTAAACAATACTAATTATAAAGAGAATTAAATAAAAAAAAATAACTTTTACAGATACCTCCGAAGTTTGAGCTTCTAGCTCCGGATAGCTTCTGTTGCAACATTGTAGACCTAAGGGTTGTAAACATCATGGGAGACGGAGGTGTAGGATTTACCTTTACTTGGACTGTAACTAAAGGATCCACTGGAACTGGTAATCAATTTAGTTGTTATTTTATTCGTGAATGTCTGTTTACTGACAACTGTTTTATAGGATTCGGTGAATGTCTGTTTATTGACAACTGTTTTATAGGATTCGGTGAATGTCTGTTTATTGACAACTGTTTTAGAGGATTTGGCGAATGTCTGTTTACTGACAACTGTTTTAGAGGATTCGGTGAATGTCTGTTTACTGACAACTATTTTATATGATTCTGTGAATGTCTGTTTACTGACAACTGTTTTAGAGGATTCGGTGAATGTCTGTTTACTGACAACTGTTTTAGAGGATACGGTGAATGTCTGTTTACTGACAACTGTTTCAGAGGATTCGGTGTATGCCTGTTTACTGACAACTGTTTAGAGGATTCGGTGAATGTCTGTTTACTGACAACTGTTTTAGAGGATACAGTGAATGTCTGTTTACTGACAACTGTTTTAGAGGATTCTGTGAATGTCTGTTTACTGACAACTGTTTTAGATGATTCGGTGAATGTCTGTTTACTGACAACTGTTTTAGAGGATACGGTGAATGTCTGTTTACTGACAACTGTTTTAGATGATTCGGTGAATGTCTGTTTACTGACAACTGTTTTAGATGATTCGGTGAATGTCTGTTTACTGACAACTGTTTTATATGATTCTGTGAATGTCTGTTTACTGACAACTGTTTTAGAGGATTCGGTGAATGTCTGTTTACTGACAACTGTTTTTCCATTACAGATGAGTTGTTCCGACTGAAGGAAGACTTTCATCTATTTAATAGAAGATCCATCAGAGTTCCGATGAACTTGGCAAGTTTTATTAAACGTCTTATCACTAATGTAGAGTTTGTGGAGCTAATATTTTAAACAGTGTTCGGTTTTTGATTATATTATTGATCAAAATTAAATATCAAGTTTTAAACTGAGTGTTTAAACTCCAAGTTTGTTCTTTAGCTTTAAGATGTTACGCTGAACTTGAAAATCAAATAACTAAACTTATCAAATGAAGTCGAAAGAAAAACAAAACGATTTACTGAGTTTGGGGCTTCACACAAGGCTTTGTATCACAAGGAAAATGCGTTAATTTAGAGAACAGCTGTGTTACTGCTGGGTATGTTCTTTTTTTTTCACTTGTTTTTCTTTTTCATCATTGGGATTCGGTCCATGTTTTGGACCAGGTTCAGCGTTGACCTCTTCCTCCCTCTCTGGAATTGTTATTTTATTTGCACTGTTACTGAATCCTAGGTAATAACCCTTGTTACATTGTTGTTGCATTACTCACAGTATGTTAAATGAAGTCCATTGTACGTATCTTTTAATTAACTACCCTTTTCGTGCCACGTCCAATTCATGGGGTAATATTAACTTGTATATTTTCATTAGCTTCACTTATGTATGATCGCGCTATTAGAACGTGTTAACATACGGTTCTGTTTAGCTGTCATATATATACACACACACACATAATCCTATTTTTATATACAAAACTCTTTTAAAATAGAGCTGCTTTTATGTCTAAGATTCAGTTATCCTAGCACTGTTTGCCTATAAGTTTCTTATTTATGATGCTTAGAGAGGACAGGTACTTAGGGCTGGTTCATCATGTATTATGTAACTCTCTAGTTTGCTCATCATTTCATTTTTATTAATAGTTTTCTTATAATATTGAAGCGAGTTATCCAGAAGTCTGTCTGATAGAGTTGGCATTTTTGAATAGTTGTGTACAAAAACTGAGTTTATTGATTGTGAGACTCTATATGCCTTCGTTAAAATACAGTTTTTGTGTTTGCTGTAATTCACTTGTTTGGGGGACACAACATGGTTTTTTTTTCAGATTTTCGCGCAAAACTACACAGAAGCTACCGTATTTTTCGGTATATAAGACGCACTTTTTTTACCCCAAAAT
>NW_013674359.1:0-1938 GCF_000517525.1 Limulus polyphemus | reverse complement strand
GTGTTATTTATAACAATAGTAGTTTTTTTTTTATTTTAAAAATATAACTATTTATAATGCTCCCTAAATAAAAAAAAATAAATTACAGTGAAAGCAATGAAGATTTTGTAGGTTTTCAACCAAACTAAATAACAGTCAACCTTTTTTTGATTTACGGTATTTTCTTATTTTGATGTTTTGAGCTCTTTCGTGTTTATAACAATATATACTAATTTTGAAAGTATCAAACTGAATTTTTGTTCAATAATAATCTTTCAAATGCGACTGTAGCTTTTTTTTTCCTCAAACTTTGTCTTCAAAATAAGGGTCCGTCTTATACACGGTGCGTCTTATATTCCGAAAAATACGGTATGTACGATAGTTCCGAATTATGAGCCGACAGAATAGAGAGGAGATTAAATTTTAGGTTCACTCTAATTATCACATAGTCGAGAGTGAATAAATAAATAAAACAACAAAAACTAATTACTTTCTCTTAGTTTATGAATTAAATGTTATCCTTAGTTTCGACCAAACGAAACTTATACTTTCACTGTCCGCGGAGCCTCTCAAACTGGACTGGAATATCTAAAGAACAAGACGGTGTGGATGGAAATGGTGAACCTAACAGCGACAATTTATGGCCCAGAAAAGGTGGATTCTTTAATAGACAACGTCTTTACAGCACATATTGACATGAATGACCAGTGGGCAGCAAACTGTCAATCACTGAGTGTAAGTATTTAAACGTAGTTTGAAAAATTGTCATTTAAGAGCCAGACTTATCGGCCCAGAGGGAATGTGAATAGTGTCTTACTTATTGTTTCGTGAAACACTGTGGTAACATGCCTTATTGTGTAATGTTTAATAGACATTTCATTATTAATAATATAAGAACATTGTTTATGTTGTGAAGTAGACAAAGAAATATTGTTTTTGTTTTGTTGTTTTTTACTTTAAGTCTTGAGGCGGCTTAACACATCTTAGATGTTCATGCGTCATCGGTGAATCACGTGCAGATTTACCTAGTAACGACCACCTCCTCTATAGGTAGCCGTCCATAATTTAGTAGTGAAAGTCTAAAGGGAAGGCAGCTACTCAAAACCACCCACCGTCAGCTCTTGAACTACTCTTTTTACCAACGAATATTGGGATTGGCCGTCACATATAATGTGCCCACGGCTGAAAGGGCGAGGATGTTCGGCGACAGGGATTTGAACCCGCGAATTGCGAGTCGAACGCTCCCTAACCAACAGACTATGCCAGGCCACTTGCTTATTTTCACATTGACGTTGTTTCGGTTTTATGGTTTGGAGTGGTTATATCAGACCTGAGTAGGACCTCCGTGTTGTGTTCGAAACGCCATCAACGTTGATCATCTCCAGGCAGCTAGTGTCTCTGACCAACACAGGTTGATCTTACATCAGAATACTCAGAAAGCTATTACTTGACAAGCTGGCCACCACTCCGTAACACCAGTAGAGATCTCAACATCGAAACCGAAACGTCGTCAAAGTCAAGAACACCGGGCAGTTGCTGCCTCTGATCAACGCACGGTAACACCAGATCAGAGGGAGGTCTCAGCATGGACTCCAAAACGTCGCCATCCCCAATAACACCCAGGCAGTTGCTGTCTCTGATCAACAAAATATAACATCAGATCAGACTTAGATTTCACCAAAGAGTCCGAAACGTCGCCATCCCCAATAACACCCGGGCAGTAACTGTCTCTGATCAACAAAATATAACATCAGATCAGACTTAGATTTCACCAAAGAGTCCGAAACGTCGCCATCCCCAATAACACCCGGGCAGTTGCTGTCTCTGATCAACAAAATATAACATCAGATCAGACTTAGATTTCACCAAAGAGTCCGAAACGTCGCCATCCCCAATAACACCCGGGCAGTTGCTGTCTCTGATCAACAAAATATAACATCAGATCAGACTTAGATTTCA
>NW_013674358.1:28480-30967 GCF_000517525.1 Limulus polyphemus | reverse complement strand
TTCTTATTGAGTTTTTTGTTCTTTATTAAGTTCTATACTTATTGAGTTTTTTGTTCTTTATTAAGTTCTATACTTATTGAGTTTTTTGTTCTTTATTAAGTTCTATACTTATTGAGTTTTTGTTCTTTATTTAAGTTCTATACTTATTGAGTTTTTTGTTCTTTATTAAGTGACGCAAATTTTTATCTTTATACATCTTTATTTTTTGTAAACTTTCCTTCAAGTTATCAGCTTTGTTTTAAACTTTAGTATTCATGTTTAGGATTTGTTTATCTTAGATAAGAGCTATATTGCAACACCATCTAGCGACAAAAGTTTTCGTACTTTGCTGACCAACCATCTGCAAATGCCTACAACATAGAACTAGTAAATTTGTATCCGGGAAAAAAGATCCTGTCTTTATATTTTTATTCTTTGTGTATAGGATTGGAAGAAGAATTTGACACAGAAATGACAATATACAAGAGTAGAACTAGGCTTAGCGTCCCAAAAGTATATCTGGTCAGTTCATTTCGTTTTGGTGACATATTTATGGCAGGAGTCTGCTAGAACAATCAACGTACTAACTAGTTTATTTATTGTTAATTAACGGTAGCCCAAGAAACGAATGATGGCTTATAACTACAATTCTGCATGGGCTACGTAAGCTTTAGCCTAAACTATTATTCTCTGTGCAATGGGAGACGCCTGGTGGTTATGTCACGAATCTACGAATCGCGGGTTTGGATCCCGTCACCGAACATGTTCGCCCTTTCCGCCGTGGGGGCGTTGTGATGTAACGGTCAATCCCATTATTCGTTGTAAAAAGTAACTCGTGAGTTGGCTGTAAATGGTGTTGACTAGTTGTTTTCCCTCTAGTGTACCACTTCAAAATTAGGGGCGGGTAGCTTAACATGAAATCCATCAAATAAACCAGGAAAGAAGACTTATAGTTTAACTCATAAAGACAAACAGACTAAATAAAACAATTAGTTTATGGGTTTAATTCCAGTCTTTTAAAGATCTGCATACGTGTTAACAGTAACCAATCAATGTACGTAATATTCTTTTAAAAGCCTGTATGTAACGATTGCCATCGGCGACACAAAAACAATAACATTTAAAAGTTATTGTTGCTGATAACAAAGCCAAAGCTTCTGATAAGCCATCCCTCAACATACCCTTCAGCTCAATGATGCAGCCCCCACCCCCAACTCCCCTCCGTTCACACGACGTGACAATCACAACGACATTAGGAGAAGCCCCTTTGCTCCACTTCGCTACGTTCACATTATTCCTGGCGAAGTCCATTAGAACAGGAGCTCTGAATCGTACAGTAACACGTGCTCGCGCGCCTTTTCTAAAATCAAGAACGAATTCAATTCTCTAGATAAGTTTTGTTTCATCCATTCCGTCAGTTCCGGATAGTAAGATTATCTTTTCAAATAAAATAGATTAAAAACAGCACGTGCGGTGTTGCGGATGTGCCTTCCTAGACTGATGACGTGTAATTAAAATGAAAAATAACTATTATGACGTTCCATTTAAATTGAAACCTTCATTGGAAACCTAATTTCATGAATAATTGGCCGTTTTAATTCTCTTCTTGTATTGGTTGAATTAATGCTTGATAAAAATAGACAAATATTATTGGTTGAATTGATGCTTGATAAAAATAGACAAATATTATTGGTTGAATTGATGCTTGATAAAAATACACTAATATTAATCTGACATGTATATATATATATGGCTATAACGTGTTTGCTATGGTTACAGTCACCTTAGTTACGTAATTGCTATTGATAAAGTTTATTTCTAATTTGTTTAAGCCTATGATAAGCTAACATTTATCTCTTTTTTATTTGACAACGTCCCCTTATTATTTAATAATTTCTTCGTATTGCTGGGACTATTCATATACTTCATACTTTTTTCATCATTCATTTGCAATTTCATCAGGCCTAAATTTCTATTACCTTACCTTTTTTCTAAAATATTTCTCTATTATACTTATCTTGTTGTTTCAAAATTTCTCCCTATTATAACCGTCTTACTATTTTCTAACGTTTTAATTATTATTTCTCATATATATATGACTTATTTATTCCTTTTTTCTTTCTCACTTTCTTTCTGCTGTATCAGAGGAAGTCATTCAGTCTGTTTCCGATTAGGTGACAGAGTAAAGTTTATATACGAATAATTAATTAAGTTTTGTTTGATAAGTTGTTTTAAGATAAAGCTACACATATCGGTATTTGCGCATAATCGTCTTTAATTTTGAAATGATAGAGTAGAAGGAAGACAGTCAGTCAACAGCAGCACCCATTACCAGCCCTTGGTTTACTCAAGACAGTCAGTCAACAGCAGCACCCATTATCAACCCTTGGTCTACTCTTATCTGGATGAACAGTTCAATTTTACCAACCCTTGGTGTACTCTTATCTGGATGAACAGTTCAATTTTACCAACCCTTGGTGTACTCTTATCTGGATGAACAGTTCAATT
>NW_013674358.1:26906-27639 GCF_000517525.1 Limulus polyphemus | reverse complement strand
ACTCTTATCTGGATGAACAGTTGCATTTTACCAATCCTTGGTGTACTCTTATCTGGATGAACAGTTGAATTTTACCAATCCTTGGTGTACTCTTATCTGTATGAACAGTTCAGTTTTACCAATCCTTGGTTATACTATTATCTGGATGAACAGTTCAATTTTACCAATCCTTGGTGTACTCTTATCTGGATGAACAGTTCAATTTTACCAACCCTTGGTGTACTCTTATCTGGATGAACAGTTCAATTTTACCAATCCTTGGTGTACTATTATCTGGATGAACAGTTGAATTTTACCAATCCTTGGTCTACTCTTATCTGGATGAACAGTTCAATTTTACCAACCCTTGGTCTACTCTTATCTGGATGAACAGTTGAATTTTACCAACCCTTGGTCTACTCAAGACAGTCAGTCAACAGCAGCACCCATTATCAACCCTAGGTCTACTCTTATCTGGATGAACAGTTCAATTTTACCAATCCTTGGTGTACTATTATCTGGATGAACAGTTCAATTTTACCAATCCTTGGTCTACTCTTATCTGGATGAACAGTTGAATTTTACCAATCCTTGGTGTACTCTTATCTGGATGAACAGTTGAATTTTACCAATCCTTGGTCTACTATTATCTGGATGAACAGTTCAATTTTACCAATCCTTGGTGTACTCTTATCTGGATGAACAGTTGAATTTTACCAATCCTTGGTGTACTCTTATCTGGATGAACAGTTGC
>NW_013674358.1:24743-26778 GCF_000517525.1 Limulus polyphemus | reverse complement strand
TACTCTTATCTGGATGAACAGTTCAATTTTACCAACCCTTGGTCTACTCTTATCTGGATGAACAGTTAAATTTTACCAATCCTTGGTCTACTCTTATCTGGATGAACAATTCAATTTTACCAACCTTTGATCTACTCTTATCTGGATGAACAGTTCAATTTTACCAATCCTTGGTCTACTCTTATCTGAATGAACAGTTCAATTTTACCAACCTTTGGTCTACTCTTATCTGAATGAACAGTTCAATTTTACCAATCCTTGGTGTACTCTTATCTGGATGAACAGTTCAATTTTACCAACCCTTGATCTACTCTTATCTGGATGAACACTTGAATTTTACCTTCAAGTTTTTATAACGAACACACAGCTCAAAAAGGGCGGATCGCGTTTTTGCGAAAACAAATCATGTATTCTTGAATTCATTATCCGGGCACACTGATAACTAGGTCACGTCGAACCATATTACGACTCGTTAAATTTCTTTAAAATAATAAATATTTTATTAAAATTCAGACACGTCATTTCCAATAATCTTTTGTGTACCGGGCGTGGCCCAGTGATTAGCATACTTGGATGCAGATTGAAAGGTTCAAGTTTACTCCTCAGAAGGCTTCTTGCTTTCAACTATGAGTGTGTAATGACAATGGACAATCTTCTCCTACTAACTACCAGCTACATTTACATTTAGAGCACTTACTCATAAGTTGTTGGTCAAGTTCAAAATACCAATACTATCCCAGTACCTGTATGTTGTGTTATTTTAACCTTAAAAGTAAATGCTTGGGCTACTTATTTAAAAGGTCAAGGCCACTTATCTAAAAGGTCAAGGCTACTTTTTAAAAGGTCAAGGCCACTTATATAAAAGGTCAAGGCTACTTATTTAAAAGGTCAAGGCCTCTTATCTAAAAGGTCACATCCACTTATTTTAAAGGTCAAGGCCTCATATCTAAGAGGTTACATCCACTTATTTAAAAGGTCAAGGCCACTTATATAAAAGGTCAAGCTACTTATTTAAAAGGTCAAGGCCACTTATCTAAAAGGTCACAGCTACTTATTTAAAAAGTCAAGGCCACTTACCTAAAAGGTCACAGCTACTTATTTAAAAGGTCAAGGCCTCTTATCTAAAAGGTCACATCCACTTATTTAAAAGGTCAAGGCCACTTATCTAAAAGGTCACAGCTACTTATTTAAAAGGTCAAGACCAGTTGTCTAAAAGGCCACATCCACTTATTTAAAAGGTCAATGCCAGTTATCTAAAAGGTCACATCCACTTATTTAAAAGGTCAAGGCCACTTATCTAAAAGATCACAGCTACTTATTTAAAAGGTCAAGACCAGTTGTCTAAAAGGTCACATCCACTTATTTAAAAGGTCAAGGCCACTTATCTAAAAGGTCAAGACCATTTATCTAAAAGGTCAAGGCCACTTATTTAAAAAGTCGCGGGCACTTATTGCAATTCTTTTTGTTTTTGACACGTGCAAATAAAAATGACGTTGTTCTTCTATTATCATAAATAGCAGAACGTTTTTTGTCATCAGATTATTTGTTTGAACATAGTCGTTTTAAAAAGGCAAAGATATATTTTTCTTCTTCTATCATGTCAGTAACATAGTTGACAAATATCTTATATTTATTTTATCATTAAATGTAGTGGACATATAGTGTATTAATGTGTTCTAATATCTTCTTTCAGTGGGACTTAGTATGTGATCAGAGCTGGCTCACAACCCTCACGATGACCTTGTTTCTTCTGGGTTGTTTATTTGGACAGTGTCTGTGTCTTCTTGTAGCACACAAGTAAGTATTACATTCAGTTCGAGTATCACACAAGTAACTACGTTCAGTGTGTGTATCCTAGTAACACACGGTAAATATTACACAGGCCAGCGATGATTTTATTGTCTTGAATATTTTAACATGTTCTACAGTAATTCCTGTATGCTGAATCCGAAAATGATATCCATTTTTCTCCATCACATACAGATTTTGCACAAAACGTCATAACGCAATACATAAAAGAAAGACCACAACACAT
>NW_013674358.1:17957-24086 GCF_000517525.1 Limulus polyphemus | reverse complement strand
GAATATAGTGGATGTTTTGTATGTTATATGTGTTGTGGTCTACAGACAGTCTACTATAGTAGTAGTGGAATATAGTGGATGTTTTGTATGTAATATGTGTTGTGGTCTACAGACAGTTTACTATAGTAGTAGTGGAATATAGTGGATGTTTTGTATGTTATATGTGTTGTGGTCTACAGACAGTCTACTATAATAGTAGTGGAATATAGTGGATGTTTTGTATGTTATATGTGTTGTGGTCTACAGACAGTCTACTATAATAGTAGTGGAATATAGTGGATGTTTTGTATGTTATATGTGTTGTGGTTTACAGACAGTCTACTATAGTAGTAGTGGAATATAGTGGATGTTTTGCATGTAATATGTGTTGTGGTCTACAGATAGCCCACTATTTTTTAAGACAAATGTTTAATATTTATTCACTTGTGTAAATGCGATATGAAAGTACAAGTTTGATTGTTCAACTTACAGAAAGTTAATTAGTATTTAACTTAAATATAGCTTTTGTTGCAAATGAAAAAATAAACATGAAATTTAAACATTACACAAATAACCTAAACTGTACACTTTGATGTGATGTATTAATTCAGACTCTCTGTGTTTCAGTAATAATAATTCTATTTGTAACCAGCTTCGCGTGAGGTTTATTGAGCACATGAGTTCGTGATGCCAGCTGAAATGTCAAATTAAAACGTACCAAATGAGAACTAAGTAATACCAGAAGGTGAAAAAAAATCTTTTAATATCACCAGGAATGAGAGATTACGTCAATATTCCTGAAGCATGAAAACAGAGTTCTTAATTGAAACTCCTCTGAAAATTAGTTTTCATGATCGCAAGTAAAATATATTTCAGTTCAGATAAATAACCAGAATTTAATCCTTAAGAAAAATTTCAGTAAATGACCATAAAGTATGCAACGTTTTTTAGTTTTGTCTCGATCAGACTTCGGAGTAAACAATTTAAAGTACGAACGATCCCATTAATTTGGACTACAAAGCCGTGTTCTGTAGCTTTCAATTTGAAGGATCTGCGTTGACCTTATTAGTGTTCGTGGAATAGCGCCTAGTTACTTCAAGGATTTCGTTAATACCTCCAAATGTCATTTTATAGTAGCAAGTAATCACTATAGCCTAATAAGTAACAAAGGTAAAACTAACTACAAAGATCTGTGCTAATCTGGTCATTTGGAGTCAGTCGAAATGATTCCTCGTCTACATAAAGATTTCATTTTTGTTTTAAATAATAAAAACTCCTTGATGTTGACTAATGAGGTCTGTGAAACCTGTACTCTATCGCTGGTCTGTGAAACCTGTACTCTATCGCTGGTCTGTGAAACCTGTACTCTATCGCTGGTCTGTGAAACCTGTACTCTATCGCTGGTCTGTGAAACCTGTACTCTATCGCTGGTCTGTGAAACCTGTACTCTATCGCTGGTCTGTGAAACCTGTACTCTATCGCTGGTCTGTGAAACCTGTACTCTATCGCTGGTCTGTGAAACCTGTACTCTATCGCTGGTCTGTGAAACCTGTACTCTATCGCTGGTCTGTGAAACCTGTACTCTATCGCTGGTCTGTGAAACCTGTACTCTATCGCTGGTCTGTGAAACCTGTACTCTATCGCTTCGATCTTGAACCAAGCCAACCTTTAAGGTCCTAAGATATAATATATATTTGATTTTATATTACAGAAAGAAAGGAAAGATGTGATTTATGTTTCCTTATGGATTTTACTCAAGGATTACCTGCTCTGACCGTTCCAATTCTGTACTGATAGACTAGAGGGAAGGCAACTAATCAATAGTACCCACCGCCAACTCTTTGTCTGCTGTTGTCTAATCGAGCAGTTGGATTTGACTATCACCCTTATAACGCAGTCGCGACCACAAAGTGCAAAACGCGATTTTGTTTTAGCGGTAACAGGGCGCGAAACACGGAACCTTAGATCCAACACTCGGCACGCTAATCATTGGGTCACGCTAGGTTCGATCGACTTGGTTTGGTTGATATTAAGCACAAAACTAATTACGCAATGGGCTATTTGTGCTCTGCCCACCATGGATATCGAAACCCGAATTTTAGCGTCGTAAGCCTGCAGACTTACAGCTTAGCCACTAGGAGGTGAAGGAGAATGATTCCAACATCAGTAAATGATGGCGGATCCACCCAAAAGTTAAAAAAACAGAAAAGATAGAATTGTCGTAATGGTTGATTAAACCAACATTTAGGGACACTTATAATGACTCAAACTATTAAAACTGTTAAATTAAAGATGGCAGTCGTATCGTTCACTAGCTTTGGAAACATGTGTTCTCAAATGTACATTGTTTACCACTCACTCATTGTTCACTCTCAGTACAACGTAAAACTGAATAGCTAAAAAAATACTTACATTTATTTTAACGCAACGACAAACTTCTTTCTCAATTTTCAACCCCCCCCCCTCCCCAATCTCCAAAAAAAATCACTCTTTGCGTTTATTCGTCTAATATCAAATGGTACCGGGCGTGTACAAGCGGTTAGTGTGCCCAATTGTGAATCCAGTGGTTTGTTATTCGCCCCCCACTGTCGAAAACAGACGAGTTTCGTACTTTGGGGCCATGAAGTCCCACTATAAGAGTAGGCGATGGGTGCTGTTGATTGTCTTCCTTCCCTCTAGATTATCATTTCACAATTAAGGAAATCCTAGGTTAGTACTCTTCGGTGGCTTTGCGCGAATTTCCGAAACAACCAACTTTGGAATCCCTTGGTAATTCTCTCCTCTCAATCTCCTAGCCCTAATAGGCCTGGTGATTAGGGCGCTCGACTCGCAATCTAAGGGTCGCTGGCTCGAATCCCAGACACCGAACATGCTTGGGGAGGGGCATTATAATGGGACGATCAATCCCACTCTTCGTTGGTAAAAAGAGTAACCCAGGAGTCGACGGGGATTTTTGTTGAATAACTGCCATCCCTCTAGTCTATCGCTGCTAAATTAGGGACGGCTTAGCGCGGATGGTCCTCGTATAGCTATGCGCGAATTTCCGAAACAAACAACCAATGAATGGAGTCCCTTGGTTATTTATTCCTCTCAATCTCCTAACCCTGATTACGCTACTCCCCTAATCAGGGGCGCAGATTTATGAAAACAGAATTAAACACGATATGCTAACTGTACGAACGTTTGTCAACCTTTTCAACACAAGGGACCGGCTCGCTACCCCCCTAAACTGTCGCGGACCGCCTCGCTGCCTCCCTAAACTGTCGCGGACCGGCTCGCTACCTCCCTAAACTGTACCAGACCGACTCACTGCCTCCCTAAACTGTCACGGACCACTAAAATCATTACGATTTATATTTGAATATTCTGTCAGTTTTTATTTGTTTGTTTTAGTGAAATCTCACTGTCCGGAAAGATGGTTGTGACGGACTGGGGGTTGAGAAACTCTGAACAAGACTACCAAATTTTAACACTGTGTTCCCCGTTACAGACTACCAAATCTTAACACTTTGTTTCCCGTTACAGACTACCAAATCTTAATATTTTACCTCATTACAGACTACCAAATCTTAATATTTTACCCCAAAGATTTGGTAGTCTGTAATGGGAAACAAAGTGTTAAGATTTGGTAGTCTGTAATGGGAACAAAGTGTTAAGATTTGGTAGTCTGTAACGGGAAACAAAGTGTTAAGATTTGGTAGTCTGTAATGGAAACAAAGTGTTAAGATTTGGTAGTCTGTAAAAGTAAAGTGTTCCAGTTTTAATGTTATTTTGTACTAACTTACGCTGTTTACATGGACATAAATAAAGTGTTCCAGTTTTAATGTTATTTTGTACTAACTTAACGCTACTTACATGGACATAAATAAAGTGTTCCAGTTTTAATGTTATTTTGTACTAACTTAACGCTACTTACATATAGATTATACAGCCATGAACAACTGTTTAAAGAAACATATTCTGAAATAAAGTGTTAAGATTTAGTAGTCTGTAATGGGAACAAAGTGTTAAGATTTGGTAGTCTGTAATGGGAACAAAGTGTTTTTTGTACTAACTTAACGCTATTTACATGGACATTAACATTAAAACTGGAACACTTTATTTATATTTACATGGACAAAAGTGTTCCAGTTTTAATGTTATTTTGTACTAACTTAACGCATTCGAACAATAATTCAAACATAGCCGAACCAATGTTTGATAGGCTTAGTAACTTAATGTTTGAAAACTTCTGGCATGTCTTACGTCGTATCGGATTCAGCCAATCATCGCCGTCTTCACAGTGATATCTCTCAAACGTCTTAGTCAATTACCATGATTATTAATATACAGGCACACCAAGAGGGCGGGGAAACCGGGAATATTTCCCCGAGGCCCACGAAGGAATTTTAATAACTATGACAAACAGGGACGTCTGGTGTAAGGAGTAAGCAACCAATTAAGTTACGTGCAATCGAGTAAGCTGGTTTAATTTGTTATCTAATTCCAACACCTTCTGCAAACAGAAGATGATAATTTTAATTAAGCGACAGTTGAATTTCCCTGTTTTCCCGTCGTCTTGTAATATTACAGCTACCTTTCTTCGTTAAAAAGAAAGTTTTTATCTCAGCTTCGATTGCTTGTCTAAAACCGTGTTCTCCGGCGTAAAGCGGGCGTGTCCTAAGCTGATCACTTCCTGTTACTTGGGGTGTGCCTCGAAAAAAGTCTTCCGACCGCTGAAGATTTTCTCCGCCCCCAGATAGCAAGAGGAGAAGAACAGCATCAACCTCACGCGTTCTTTCTTAACCAAATTTGAACTTTCCAAAAGAGAAATCAAATTTTCTCTACAAATTTAGCCCATTTTTTAAAACTAAACGCTTCCTTATTTTGGTCATTCTCATTTAATTACCCTGTCTGTGTCAGGTTATTTGACCGTTAACGTTTTAACATGTTAGTTACCGAAACGCATATAACGAGTATCCGTTTCTTTTCGATTGGACTAGGTTCTTTTACAGGGAATGAAAGCAGCTCGTTAAACATGGACAAACAGCCTTAGATGTTAATATTTTACTTCGTCATTTCATAAACGTCTTTTTTCCCAAATGGGAAATTATACTTGAGATACGCATGGGCTTGAAAGTGATTACATTTCAAGGGTTAGAGACGTTTTTCGATAGTTGTTATCAGTAAATACAAATATTAAAATTACGGTGTTAACATTTTTTTAGTTTATAACTTGTTGTTTGAGAAGACGGTCTGTGCCATTACTATTATTCATAATCAAACAGTAACTCCTATATTTAAGCAACTCGATCAAAATCTTCACCAACTTTCGTTAAGTTCCGTCCATTTTCATTTGTCGCATGTGTGTCAGTTTTAGAGCAAAGCCACATTGGACTATCTGTTTTGGGCACCGCGGTGGGAATCGAACCCCGGATTTGAGCGTTGTAACCCCGTAGACTTACCGTTGTCCCACCGGCTAACTGTGTCGCAAGCAATACATTAACACTTTCGGAAGGCTTGACATGTGCTGGTGAATAGAGCATTCCACTCGCAATCTCCACGTCGAAGGTTCGAATCCCGTCATCGAACATGCTCTCCCTTTCAGCCGTGAGGGCGTTATAAGACAAAAGTTAAATCCACTATTTGTTGGTAAAGAGTAGCCCAAGAGGTGGCGGTGAGTGCTGTTGACTAACTGCTTTCCCTCTAATCAGTCTATCATTTTAAAATTAGAAACGGGTGGTTTCTTAAGTCAAAATGTTACCAGCTGATTACAGCAGTCACAAATTGTGTTGATGGATCACTTACGTATGTGTTGATGGATAACTTACCTATGTGTTGATTGATCAATTACCCATGTGTTGATTGATCACTTACCCGTGTGTTGGTGGATCACTTACCTATGTGTTGGTGGTCTATTCTCCGTGTGTTGGTGCATCAATTACCCATGTGTTGGTGGATCACTTACCCATATGTTGATGGATCACTTCTCCATGTGTTGATGGATCACTTACCCATATGTTGGTGGATCACTTACCCGTGTGTTGGCGGATCACTTACCTATGTGTTGGTGGTCTATTCTTCATGTGTTGATGGATCACTTACCCATATGTTGGTGGATCACTTACCCGTGTGTTGGCGGATCACTTACCTATGTGTTGGTGGTCTATT
>NW_013674358.1:16414-16957 GCF_000517525.1 Limulus polyphemus | reverse complement strand
CAGGTGACTTTAGCCTTAAAAACTGTGATGGCAGGGGTCGACATGCTGGAATTGATATTGATGCTCCGAAGACGATTGTTGAGTCTAACCCAAGGCAACACACTCGTGAAATGACCCTGACATTACATGTTTCTCATGAAACAATACGTAAACATCTAAGGAATATAGGAAAACTCTATAAAGAAGGTGTTTGGGTGCCTCACGAACTCTCCGATGATTATCGTTTCCAATGTGTGAACGTTGCTTTGTCTCTTCTAGCGCGCAATGCGCGTGAACCATTTTTAGACAGAATTGTCACCGGTGGTGAAAAATGGATTCTCTATGCGAATATTAAACGCCAAAAACAAAGACTTAGTCCTAGCTAAAAACCACTTCTGACCCCAAAATCTGGACTCCATCCGCAGAAAGTGATGCTTTGCATTCGGTGGGACATCAAAGAAGTAATTCATTTCGAACTCCTCAATCCACAGCGAACTGTCTATGCAGAGGTCTATAGTCAGCAACTGGAACGTTTAAATCAAGCCCTTCATCAGAAACGCCCTT
>NW_013674358.1:8377-15531 GCF_000517525.1 Limulus polyphemus | reverse complement strand
GAGGACATCGACATGTTTTTTACTTCAAAGCCAAGTGATTTCTTTAATCAGTGCATTAACAACCTGATTGTAAGATAGAAAAAGTACCATCGATAAGAATGGAGACTATTTCATTTAATAAATGTTTTGATATCTAAGTTGTTCGGTTTTTTTATCTAAAACAAAAGCAACATCAATTTCTTGACGACCTAATACTATGTTCTTGAATGTTTATTTGTTATACTTAATGTTTATTTGTTATACTTTTCAAACTGTTTACTGACAAAAATCCTGATTTGTTCATATCAGTAAAATAGGATGTTTTCTATAAAAGTTTCGTGTAAAAAATATCTAACTTTCCAGTATAACAAATTGTGTTCCATAGATTTCTCTCCTCCAGGGCATCATATGAAGCTGACAAATCACCGATTTTTCTCAAAAAAGGCTTAAGTTTAAATCAGAATTTAATGTATTACAAATTTATTGTCTTCAGTACATAAGAACTGATTGCGTTATCGGTTAGAGAGATGTATAAACTAATTCAATAAAATGATATATAGAAGTACTATATCATACATGTCATAACAACGATAAGTATAATGTTTATGATATGGGGTGGCTCGTGACAAATGTTCTAAGTAATTTGATCACGATTTCGGTGACAAATATTGTGGTATTGCGTTGGCTCGTGACAAATATTGTGATATTGTGTTGACTCGTGACAAATATTGTGGTATTGTGTTGACTCGTGACAAATATTGTGGTATTGTGTTTTGATTGTGTTGGCTGGTGACAAACGTGGTGTTTGTTGTGTTCTTAGTTTGGGCTAATATGTCGTGCTCACGATATGTGACAAGCACAGTGTATTCATGATTTCGGTTGACATGTTCTTAGTTTCGGTTGGATCGTGACAAGCACAGTGTGTTCATGATTTCGGTTGACTTGTTCTTAGTTTGGGATGGTTCGTGACAAGCACAGTGTGTTCATGATTTCGGTTGACTTGTTCTTAGTTTGGGATGGTTCGTGATAACCACAGTGTGTTCATGATTTCGGTTGACTTGTTCTTAGTTTGGGATGGTTCGTGACAAGCACAGTGTGTTCATGATTTCGGTTGACTTGTTCTTAGTTTGGGATGGTTCGTGACAAACACGGTGTGTTCATGATTTCGGTTGACTTGTTCTTAGTTTGGAATGGTTCGTGACAAACACGGTGTTCATGATTTCGGTTGACTTGTTCTTAGTTTGGGGTGGTTCGTGACAAGCACAGTGTGTTCATGATTTTGGTTGACTTGTTCTTAGTTTGGGGTGGTTTGTGACAAGCACAGTGTGTTCATGATTTCGGTTGATTCATATTTCCAGTTTGTAAGGGATTGTTGATTTTGAGACCATCTCATCACTTCTGTATCTAGTTGATACACTGTTTAACTGAATATTATGAAATTTGCAAATTGAAAGTTTTGGCGCGAAAGGAAACCGCTAAACTAACTCTTCAAACAGTACTTACTTGTACTGGAACATTTGGAAAACAAATTAAAATTGCTAACCCTAAAAAGAAAAAAGTTCAATATATAGCGCAGGATGATGCCGAATTCTTTTTAAATGTTTATTTCTCACACTTTCACTAAATTCGATCTTAAATCAATTTATATATTGATATCATCAATGTAATCAATCGTATCACGTGGTGTGTTGTTCGAATCTCTATTTAAAATAACAACTGTTGAGAGAAAAAAAAAAGAACACACGAATAAGTTCTAGAAATTCAATTTAAACGAGAGCCTAAAATAGAGAAACAGCTGGCATTCCTGGTTCATGACCACGCATGGTTAAACAGAAAGAGAGTTAATTAACTGTGCATATTTTTTTTTAAAACAAATGCTATAAAAGAAAAGCTTACTGAATTATGTCCATGATTCTTATAAGCTGTTTCTCTAACTTACGAACGCTAACACTGAGTTCTTTCAGGTTTCTAAAAATCAGAGAGAAAATGGTTAGATGTCAAGCGGAAATAAGAGTGAAAATAGTTAGATGTCCAACGGAAATAAGAGTGGAAATAGTTAGATGTCAAGCGGAAATAAGAGTGGAAATAGTTAGATGTCAAGCGGAAATAAGAGTGGAAATAGTTAGATGTCAAGCGGAAATAAGAGTGGAGATAGTTAGATATCAAGCGAAAATCAGAGTGAAAATGGTTGGATATCAAGCGGAAATCAGAGTGAAAATTGTTAGATGTCAAGCGGAAATAAGAGTGAAAACGGTTAAATATCAAGCGAAAATCAGAGTGAAAATAGTTAGATGTCAAGCGGAAATAAGAGTGGAAATAGTTAGATGTCAAGCGAAAATCAGAGTGAAAATGGTTAGATATCAAGCGGAAATCAGAGTGAAAATGGTTAGATATCAAGCGGAAATCAGAGTGAAGATGATTAGATGTCAGAAATCAGAGTGAAGATGATTAGATGTCAGAAATCAGAGTGAAAATGATTAGATATCAAGCGGAAATCAGAGTGAAAATGATTAGATATCAAGCGGAAATCAGAGTGAAAATGATTAGATATCAAGCAGAAATCAGAGTGAAAACGATTAGATGTCAGAAATCAGAGTGAAGATGATTAGATGTCAGAAATCAGAGTGAAAACGATTAGATGTCAGAAATCAGAGTGAAAACGATTAGATGTCAGAAATCAGATCTTCACTCTGATTTCTGACATCTAATCATCTTCACTGATTAGATGTCTTGCTTTTTATTTAAAGCAAGGCCACATTGGATTATCTGCTGTGTCCACCGCAGGGAATCGAGACCCGGATTTTAGCGTTCTAAAACCATTCACTTACTGCTGTCCTCCCACTGGGGGCCAATTAGCATAACTTAAACCAATTTATTTTGCCAAATATTTGCTTTTAACACAAATTTTATATAATAACACCAGATTCCGTATGATAGGAATATTTTTGAAAAAAATACTTTTCATATTCACCCGTTAATTATAAAGAAAAATTAATTACATGACCTTATAGAACAATTAATTACATGACCTTATAGAAAAATTAATTACATGACCTTATAGAACAATTAATTACATGACCTTATTCAACAATTAATTACATGACCTTATACAACAATTAATAACATGATCTTATACAACAACTAATTACATGACCTTGTAGAACAATTAATTACATGACCTTGTAGAACAATTAATTACATGACCTTATTCAACAATTAATTACATGACCTTATAGAACAATTAATTACATGACCTTATAGAAAAATTAATTACATGATCTTATACAACAATTAATTACATGACCTTATATAACAATTAATTACACGACCTCATACAACAATTAATTACATGACCTTATAGAAAAATTAATTACATGACCTTATAGAAAACTTAATTACATGACCTTAGAGAACAGTTAATTACATGACCTTATAGAACAATTAATTACATGACCTTATTCAACAATTAATTACATGACCTTATACAACAATTAATTACATGATATTATACAACAATTAATTACGTGACTTTATAGAACAATTAATTACATGACCTTATAGAACAATTAATTACATGACCTTATTCAACAATTAATTGCATGACCTTATACAACAATTAATTACATGACCTTATACAACAATTAATTACACGACCTTATACAACAATTAATTACATGATCTTATACAACAATTAATTACATGACCTTTACTTTTTTTAACTGATAAGGTTTAACGTAAGTTATATGTATTTCCGTAGATACAACTATGTCAACTTTCACCGTCATCAGTTTGAACCACCTTTTCCTGCCATTGGCTTTCCATTGTTTTCTTCGTCTTTAGAACTATCTAGAAACGTGGCCTACGTCTAGCATTTCTGATTCATAAGGTCTTTCTCCGTCTTAAAACAAAACAAAGAACTCAAAGTTCCTAAACGTTCAAACATAATATATAACATTTGTAACGGTACCTATCTGTATGGAACTTCCTACAGCTACGGACAAAATAAACTGGAGAAGTGTACAGACGCGTTTCTGTGCAATTAGTAAAACACCGGAGGCTTTCGACAAGGAATGATTGATGAAAAAAAAAGATAATTTTTAGATATTTATCCTTCAGGGTTACAAGAAAATTTAGCCTGCGTAGTAAATGATTTTTATCTATTCTCTATCACTAGAAACTTGTAATTCTGTTGGGGTGAAAAGGTCCTCGCTGTTGAATCAGGTATGACGAAAAAATAAAACAGGGATTTAAGGTTAGGTTGAATCAGGTATGACGAAAAAATAAAACAGGGATTTAAGGTTAGGCTGAATCAGGTATGACGAAAAAATAAAACAAGGATTTAAGGTTAGGCTGAATCAGGTATGACGAAAAAATAAAACGGATTTAAGATTAGGTTGAATCAGGTATTACGAAGAAATAAAACAGGGATTTAAGATTAGGTTGAATCAGGTAATACGAAGAAATAAAACAGGGATTTAAGGTTAGGCTGAATCAGGTATGACGAAAAAATAAAACAGGGATTTAAGGTTAGGTTGAATCAGGTATGATGAAGAAATAAATCAGGGATTTAAGATTAGGTTGAATCAAGTATAACAAAGAAATAAAACAGGGATTTAAGATTAGGTTGAATCAGGTATGACGAGGAAACAAGACAGAGATTTAAGATTAGGTTGAATCAGTTATAACGAGGAAATAAAACAGGGATTTAAGATTAGGTTGAATCAGGTATGACGAGGAAACAAGACAGAGATTTAAGATTAGGTTGAATCAGTTATAACGAGGAAATAAAACAGGGATTTAAGATTAGGTTCAAATTTTCCAACCAAATCTTCGTCCTCATCCTTAGAGTATTCTCAATAAGAAAGTGTTTAAAGTTACTTGTCGTTTCCTGTATTTCTGTCTAAAAATATTAAACAGGTTATCAGGATTTATATGAACTATTTAGTTTTCATTTTAATTCACCTTAACTCTGTGTCTATACATATATATAAGAAACCGAGATTTTTTTCCCACCTTTCCGTTACCCAGGTTTCAATAATCTTCCAAAAGAAATCAACAAGATAAATAAAACGTTCGAACGAGATATTGAACTGTGAAACGGCAGATTTGTCAGGAATATCAGAGTTTTTTCCAATAACGTTTAGTAATCTGGTTAAGGTACTTTCTCTCTGTTCCTTTACACTCTAGATACGGAAGAAGAAAACCGTTCTTCGCCTTTCTAGGCGCCCAGTGTGTGGTTGGCATG
Source organism: Limulus polyphemus (assembly GCF_000517525.1). NCBI lineage: Eukaryota > Metazoa > Arthropoda > Merostomata > Xiphosura > Limulidae > Limulus > Limulus polyphemus. The sequence goes on along the minus strand of NW_013674358.1, from coordinate 10,307 downwards.
GTAACAGCTTTCGCGCCAGATTTTTCATCCTTTACAATTCTTCGTTTCTTCATGGGAATGACGGTGCCTGGGGTTCTGGCTTCACCCTCGGCCTTAGGTAAGCATTAAAGCGCGTGAAGATCGTATTGTTGGAGAGGATAAGGATAAATTACCATTAACTAGACACTTTTATGTACAAACACCCGGAGGCTCTACCGTCAGATCAAAGAAATTGTGACATTACGAAATCATCCCAAAGAACTACCAGGTTTTGTATATGGAGGAGGTGACAATATGTTTCATAAGTTTTGTTTGTGATATGACGTAATGCTAGTTAGAAATACCAACAATATGTTTCATAAGTTTTGTTTGTGGTATGACGTAATGCTAGTTAGAAATACCAACAATATGTTTCATAAGTTTTGTCTGTGATATGACGTAATGCTACAGTTTTGGTCAAAATGTTTCCATACTGTTCTATATTAATGTTATCGTCTACATTCATGGAGTAGTTATTGAGTAAATGCCTGAGTAGTAACAGAGAAGACAGTGTGTGATCGGACAAACAGGTATAAGTTGTTTTGAGTATTGGTTCGTTAAAACACACATAGCCACCTGTTTTGTATAAAAGTGTGTGGTATAAACAGATCAACGCTTTCTCTATATTTGATGCACAGTCATCTCTCGTCACGTGCCAGAAGTTATAGGGCGTCAAATAGTATGAAATGTCCAGAAATGGTATGAATCAAACGGACATTGCCAGAATAGTAGGGTGCCCCCCCCCAGTGTACTGTTTTCTAAATCCTGAAACGTCACCGGACTACAGGAAACGTTGTTCCAGGAAAGTCTATTGGTAGACGCCAAAAAACTACTGCCCCGAGATGACCGTGTTTGGATCAGGTTAACACGTCGAGGCTGAAAGAAGGCAACATCTTACGACAGGAATGGTATGGACACATTCAGCCTAGGGTATCCAGAAGAACAATGAATAGGAGACTGACGAAACAAAGTTATTTTGCCAGAAGGGCTGTCTGTAAAACGGTATTAAACAGAATCCACCGTCGTCACGGTGTTACTTGGGCAAGACAGCATGCCAACTTACAGTTAGGGCACTGGCAACATGTCATGTTTTCAGATGAGTCCTGTTTCCGGCTTGTTAAAGCTGATGGTAGGATTCGTGTTCGTCGTTTGCCTGGAGAACACATGGGGGAACTGTCTTTCCTACATGTAACACACACAGGAGGTGGTGTAGTACATGTTTGGGCAGCTATTCATCATGGTGTAAAAACTGCTCTTCATATCCTCCAGGGAAAAGTGAATGGTGTCTCCTACAGGCATAATATGAAGATGATATTTTTGCCTTATGCTAAGGCAAGGTTTATCAATAACTTTGTGTTCCAGAATAACAATGCCACTGCGCACAGTGCACTTTACGAGATTGCCATGGTCAGCAAAGTCTCCAGATTGTAATACCATTGAGAACTAATGGGCAGAACTGAGCCGGAAAATTACTAACCACGACCATAAACCAGCTACTATAGCTAAGTTGCAGCGTCTTCTAGTGACAAGTTGGGATGAAATCACGGTGGATTACATCAATAACCTCATCAACAGCATGCCACTTCGCCTTGCATAGGTTATTAGAGTACGAGGAGGATCAACCAAGTACTGAATGTTTAATATGAACTGATATAAGGTTATCGACGCTTTTTATAATAATTTGAGGTTATATTTTGTTATTATAGGTGTTTTGGCAAGGTTTGGTTATGATAGATGAAACACTGAATAATACATTTTTCTACAGGTGTCTATTGTTGGCTGTTCTAATAAGTCGTTCTTGATGTCCATAGAATTTGTCTCATTTTACAAATTACATATGTAGATAGGCCCGGCATGGCCACGTGGTTAGGGCACTCCACTCGCAATCTGAGGGTCGCGGGTTCGAATCCTC